>NC_050534.1:10242321-10278615 GCF_002922805.2 Oryzias melastigma | reverse complement strand
ATATACAGTTGTAGTGCTTACTGTTGTGATCATTAAATAAAATGAATTTTGCTAGTTTAATACAACAAAATAATATTCGAGTAGATATTTCTTTAAGTAAGAAAATATGTGAAAAAAAGTGAAAAATTGTTTTATCATTGTCTTGGGAAATATCGTGATACATATCGTGAGGGATATGTATCGCGTTGCCAGGCTCTTGCCGATACACACCCCTACATTTAAATTTACAAAACTTCCAAGTGTTTGAAAATAGATCATATAGGAAGAATAAACAATTGCAGCTTGTGCCTGGCTGGAGTTATATGACACCAAGTCTTCAATATATCAGAATAGAGCTTGGAAAGAAAAGGGCTGGATGGAGTAAGATAAGCAATATCTGCACCCCTACGACATTACACAGGGAGCCCCTTCAAACTGTAGGTACATGTGCTCTTAAGGGGTAACCAAACAGGGAAATTGGAGGCTGACTCCGCCCACAGCCGAAATTTGAAATCCAGTCAGAAGGGTGGGGCTTGGGGAACAGGACTGTTATCATTACTGGAGCTGCAGATCATGACGTGAAACTTATGAAACTTGCATGGTTTGACCAATCACAAAATATAACTGTAATACCTCGATTCAACCTGTAGGGGGCAGCACACCGACGGTTTTGACTATATTTTCAAGAATTAAAATATTTAGCACATTCTTAAACGAGACACATGCCCAGTGTGAACTAAGCTGTAGATTGATGAAAATACATTTTTGATTTTTTTTTTTTGTTTTTGATCTCCTCGCACAGGAATTAAGACGCCCCGTCCACGTTGCATCTTACATCACCTGCAGCGATTCTGAAGAGATTACTAATCTGGCATTCACTTTGATTATACGCATATGAAATATTCACTCCTCTCCCACTCAGAGCCTCGACTTCAGCATCCTGCAAAGCGGCCCTTGTTGTTCCTGATATGGGCTGAAGCTCTGGGGAGGTGCGCGCGTGCAGGTGCGAGGGATGACACGCAGAGAATTGACTCCAGACGAGTATCCTGGTTGACAGTTGCTCACTGCGTCTCACCTGCAGGCTCTGACATCCTTCAAAACCACCCGCCCGTCGCTCTCTGCTAATTGATTTGTCCTTGGATTGAGGTGTCTGGGAAGGCTTTCGGGTGGATATGGATTTTGACAGATGCCATGTAACATATATACACACAGAAAAAAAGGGCGGGGCCTTGATGAGGCACCACTTTGAGCTGAGAGATGAACTGAGCTGTGAAGACAAAGCAGCTGAGAAGCTACAGAGCGAGGAGTCTCTCCAACTCCTGCAGCTGTAATCTAGTTTGTTTTCAGGCAATCAAGTCTCAATTCAGAACTTTTACTCACTCACAGATTGCTCTTTCAATAAGTCATCACTTAGATCCACTCTGGTAAATATGTTTTTGGTGTTTTTAACATGTTCTTGTGTTTTGTTTTTTTATTTGATGATAGAGGACATATCTAAAAAATAAGCTAATATTTCCTTTCTTATTATTTCTTTATTTAAATTGTTGTGATTTAGGAGCAGATGAAAGAATGCCATTTGAAAAAGAGCATATTGGGATAGAAAATACATCGGTCCCTGTTTCTACAACGGGGAGGGGAAGGGGGGCTGGAGTGGCTGCCGCTTTGCAGAAACTATGTCCCAGAAAATGACATATTTTTAAAATCTTTGCCTAAAAACCCTATTTTCAGCACTATAAGAACACTTGAGGCTTTATTTATTTATTTTTTCAAAAAAACGACTGCACCTAATAATCCAGATTGATTTATATTCTGGCTTTGTTTATTGATGTAAAAGCAATTATGAGAGTTACGCAGTACTAACTATAAATGTGACTGTTTTTTTTTTTTTTACGTTTTGCAAACAATGTTCGGTGTAAAAATGCTAACGTGGCTAATATTTAGCGATGTGGGACGTTTTTTTTATTTACGTTACTAACAAGGTTGGGAGTTGGAGTAGTCACAGTAACGTTTTTTTAGCTGTATTTTTACGTGTAAAAAACAAGACATGGTTTTATTGTGAATATGCTAATGCGGCTAACAAATAGCAATGTGGGAGTGCTTCTTTATGTGTTACTAACAAGGCTAGAAATTGCATAGTAATTGTATCATTTGTTTTAGAGTAGGACTGTCATGATTAGACGACTAATCGACTATTAAAATAGTTGACAACTAATTTAATAGTCGATTAGTTGTTACTTTATATTATATGGAGTCAGAGTGTAGCTGAGTTGAAAAGTTGTGAGCATTCAGCACTAAAAAAAATACTTTTTTATATTTAAGTCAGTGAGACCAAAACTTTATCTTTTGTATAAAATTATTCCTTGTTTCAGATTCCAAACTAATTTGATTTAATGTTGTTTTAAACTAATGAAGGACCGAGGCTGCACGATATATTAAAGGTTTAATAAACTATCATCTTCATTGTTTTTATTTTCAGTTAGTTTAAAGCTAATAATGGTTAAGATGTTTGCTTTACATCCTTTTTGCACATGACCCGATTAGTCGACTATTAAAATGATTGTTTGTGGCAGCACTATTTTAGAGGAGTTTGTTTTTTATGTGTTGCACACAAGGTTGGATGTCATTATGCTAACAAGGCTAACGAGGCTAACGTGGCTAACGTGTAGCGGTGTGGAGCTGTTTTTTTATTCACGTGTTACTAACAAGCCTGAAAGTTGCGTTGTCACAATAATGTTTGTTTTAGCAATATTCGTCTGCTTTTTGCTCATTGCAAACGTGTTGGGTTTTATTGTCAATATGCTAATGCGGCTAACATGTAGCGGTGTGGGACTTTTTTACGTGTTACTAACAAGGTTGGGAGTTTTGCAGTCACAGTAAGGTTTGTTTTAGTGCTTTCAGCCTGTTTTTTACATGTTGGAAACAACATTGTTTTATAGTCAATATGCTAATGTGGCTAAGGTATAGCAGTGTGCTAATGTTTTTTTTTTACATTACTAAGGTTGGGAGTCATAATGAATAGATATAATTGAGTCACAAAGTTTTATACATTTTTATTTTGACCATAATTAATTGTTATATTTCCTTATGTGCTTATTATTTGTCATTCTGTAATACTATTTGTGTAAATTTAAGTTTAGATTGAGTTTTAAAAGGGGGCTTGGACTCCAAACCTTTGCATATGGTCATTTGTGATGTTTATTTTTCATTTTTTCAATCCACGAAATGCAAAAAGAAAAAAGCTTCAAAGATAATAATAAAATAAAACAAGTCTGTAGAGATTCCTGTGCAAAGAGAAGACAAAACACACAAGGAAGAGGCTTCTTTGACATGGCAGTGCTGGAAACGGTTGGCATGATCCGTCGTCACACGCCCGGAAGCCCCGGAATTAATACATCGCCTTTTCTGACAACCATAAGAACAAAAGAACCATCTGGCAAAACCACAAAGGCTGTAATAAATTCAAGGAGCAGGAAAAGAGGAAGAGTTCTTCAGGCCTCATACAAGGATTCCTCAAAAGCTCTGCTCTTCTTCCAGGAAACCAAAATTGCCTTTTAGCTTTAAAAGAAAGCAAAAGTCATATTTCAGAATTAAAAACTATAATCAGCCTTATAGACAAAGAAGCTTCTGTCTATTTAGGCCAATTTTCCCAGTTTTGTAAACCTGAATCTCATAATCTTGCATCAGCGAGAGGAAACAGAATTATTTAGCCATCTATCCAATTCACAGCACATCATCCGTCATTGTCAAAACAGTAAAAAAAACCCGGAACATGTTAAATATTCATGTGTTGATTTCATCACTTTCTGCTTCAGTGTTTTAAGCATGAAGGAGGGTGGAGTTTGAGGTTAAGACCCCCCCTTAAAAAAAAAAAAGCATATTTTTCCTCGACGTTTCTCCTTCCTAATTACCATAAAGAGCAGCTTCTACCACGGTGGGCTCTCCCCTTTTCTCTGAGAGCAGACTCCAGCTCTCACCAGTTAATTGGCGAGGCTCTTTAGGATCTATTCCCTGATGTTTATATCCAACAAGTCGAGCAGGTAATGTATTGGTGTCAGAAAAAAGTAAAAAAGGTTAAACGCCTGCACAGGGAGGAAAATGTAATTAATATACTGAAGTAATGTAGTCAACAGAAATCAAATACAAGTCATTATTAGATATAAAATGCATGTTTTTCCCTTGTATTCCTCTCTAAAATGATCTACAGAATGTGTTTTTTTTTCAAATCCTGCACACAAAAATCTTTTATTAGAGCTTGGGTCCACATACAAATGATTCCTACAGGCCATAAACGTAGCTTTAATTATTTGATTGTACCTGAGATCATTTCCCTACAAACCTAATAAAAGCATGAGTATCTGTTGGGCTGAATGTTGATTCCCTGTTAGGCTGTGGGCTATAGAAAGGGATGATCCACCCATTTGCATTTAGATTATGCATTGACACACAATGCAGAAAGACACCTGGCTCCTGTCATTCCGATGGAGTGGCAAACCCGGACAGACGGGTTGAAGCTGCGGTTGAGATGACACCTGCAGATGTTTGGGGGTACAAAAATCTAAAGGTTTAAAGTATTAATGTACTTCATCACAAACACACTCTCCACTGTGGGTAGCTTCGAAAAAACACGTTCTCACATTTTCCAACATAGACGAACTAGGACCCCTAAGGTGTCCGTCGAGTTGACTGAACAAATTACCATTAAAGTCTATTGTTGTGTCCAAATTCCCCCCTACTCACTATATAGTGCGTTTGCCATTTTTAGTACTGTCCGAATCTACTAATTCCAAAATCGAGTGCACTAGAAATTTCCTGGAAGTCTTGCGAAAAACTAGCGCATATGGATGCTCGCTAGATTAGCAGATATAGACCACAATGCATTGCGGTCTAACAATTTATACCGTATACTTGTATTGCGCTTTCTACCCACGGGCCCAAAGCGCTTCAGCCACAGACCCATTCACCCATTCACACACACATTCACACACTGGTGGTGGCTCCGCTGCCGAACACTGGCGCCAACATCCCACCAGAGGCAATTTGGGGTTCAGTGTCTTGCCCAAGGACACTTCGACACATGGGCGGGAAAGGCGGGAGTCGAACCTGCTCACTTCTGATCAGGAGTCGACCACTACCACTACCACCCTACCACTTTGAGAGAAATTTATTTTAAAAAATACAGAACAGACAATTCATCTTGAAAGTCAGATCTTAATAAAAATGTTGAAATGATGAAAATCATTGGAGGAAATATGATTTTAAGTTTCAAGTTGGTCAAACTGCTTTAAAGCAGACATCGTTTTTCTTTTGTTGGGGTAAAAGTTTGGAATGCTCAACAGGAAATTTTGAACAGCTGTACTAATAAAACATTTAAATATATATATATATAGGTGATATAGGGGCAGAAATGAAATAAGAATGTTATTCTTCTCATTGCTCCTTTCCTGTCATGAACATATATGGACTTATGTTGTGTACTGAACGTGTTAATGTGTTGCTCTCTTCATGAATAGAAACAAAATAAACAAATCAAATCAATAATAACGGAATAGATAATAACAATAACTAAATATATGCATGCTTCTTTACCGTAACACTGATGCTTTGTTAGCTTCATGAAACAGGAGGAATCGAGTATATTAGCACAACATCCAAGCAACTATTCAGATTACCAAAGAAGATGCTAACAAGTCAACTAGACTCTTTACTCTAAATCAGTAAATCCTTTAAATGTTTCATCCTTTGTGTTGCTTTGGAACAATTTCACTGAGCCCGGTGTAAAGCTACGTTTGGACCGCCCTCTGCAACATGCGTTCAAGTAGCTACTTCCACTGAAAAGTCTATGTAAAAGCGCACAAGTGTGAAATTCAAGCATAAACGTTAAACTCTCACATTCACGCATAGCTACACTAGTTTCTAAGACTGATTTTGGGCTCTACGTACAGTTAGTTAAACCAGGTCGAACTTAAACCGATCAGGGACTTGGATTTGGTTGTGACTTTTGGAGGAGAAATTAATAATTGCAGTTTGTACGTATAATTGATGGAATTATACGACATCATGTCTTTTGGATTTGGAAAAAGAGTTGTGAAGAGAAAAGCCTGGAGCAAGATTGGCGAGATTTGCACCGCTTAATCATTACACACCAAGCCTCTTCTAACTGTTGTTGGTGGACATGCGCTAGTAAACAATAAAAAAGGAAAAAGAAGCCCCTCCTGTTTTTCCAGTGTGAACACGAAGGGTGAAATATGTTTCTCCTCACAAAAGAGATACACATTTTTTTTTAGGTCAATGAGATGATACCACAGCAATATATAGAATAAACAGCTTCTTTTTTTTCCCTTTATCGATCCGCTCTTAAGTAGATATTTAGAGAGCTCGGTTATGTGAAACAGTTAATTAGCAAAATTGATCCCAAAGCGTGGAGTTCTCCGTCATGCTGTCAAAGAAGCAGTTATGGTTTAAAGCTGTTTTTATTGATGTTCCTCTGAAGCTTTTTCTTATTTTTTTACAGTTCACCAGCTTGCTTCCCTATCTCCCATGAATCTTTTATTGATTTGCAGAGTTGTGTCTTCGCTGCTGCCAAAGTCTGGAGTTGTTTTTTTGTACTTATTGAAAAGTTGGATCCTGTTTTTAGCTTTGGTATTCCTTCAGGGGACCCTCTGTCATAACCTCTTTACCCTGTTTTTCCTCCTAGCAATTTAGATGCATGTTTAGAACTCTGTCCTGTTCTTCTGTGTATAGATCTAAGCGTCTCTATTGGTCCCTACAAGTCCCAGTTGACTTAACGTCATCACCTGGACAGCAGAGAAGACCAGAAAACTGCTGTCTAATGATTTCTTGCTCCTCTCTTCTGTGAGCATTGATTTATTTTTCACTTTTTGGTTGCAAGACTGCAGCATTTTTTTTTTTTTTTTTGCCTTGGTAGCATTTCCTGTTTCTTCCTCTCCACTCGTCTGCCTCCAAACCCTCTCAATGCTTCAAACTGCATCACCCTGCCAGTTTCATTGCCTTTGAAGTGAAAGCCCCATTACTCCCAACATCTCTGCCCCGCGTTTGGGCCGGGCTCTTCTCCGGAAAACAGAGCTGGAGGGGCCCTTCACCTCTCGGCAATCTGCATGTGTTCAAAAGTTTCCCCCTCCTTCAAATCTGCTTTGTGATCAGGAGCAGAGTGGCTGTGTGATGAGACTTATTTTGAGACCGAATGCAGACATTTGAGATGATACAATCATGTAAAAAAGGATAGTCTTGAGGTTGCACTTATTAGGATGTGTAATAAAACCCAAAAATTCAAAGGTTTTTATTATAAAATGGTTAATAAAACCATATGTCACCAACACAACCCTAATGATACAAACAAAGTGTATTAAGACAGATAAGTTTCTCCAGGTTAGATACCAGTGACTATTAAAATTATGATAGTTCAGTGAATTTTAATCAGTTTGGTAAAGAATGTGAGAAAAAAAAAATACAAAGTATAATTTGGATTTGTTTGCTTTCACACTGCACTCATGAGAGAAAGCGGACGTTCCAGCGTCATTGCTGTACGTTGGGGGAATATGGCCCAAAACAAGCTCTGCATATCTGCACAAAGAGGAGAAACATTCTATATACTCTAGCTATGCTGGCACTTTTTCCTCATGTCACTGTTGAAAAAATTTTTTTTTAACTTTTTCACGATTCATGGTATTTTCCTGTTCTTACTTGTAAATTCAAACTGCTTACTTGATTTGCCACTTTTATCTTGTGCTCTTTGGTGAGCAGAAAGTCCACGAAGATTCAAAGGGAAGGAGATCATTTGCAAACCAAAACTGACCTTTTTATACTTTGTTGATCCAGAGGTGGATCGGGTCAGATAAAACCTTGGTGGATTCAGAAGCGGATTGGTTCATTTGAGACCCCAGTAGACTCTGATCCAGAAGCGGATCGGTTGAGCTAAACTTTTTGTAGATTCAGAAGCGGATCAGTTTGACTAAGACCTCAATAGACTCTGACCCAGAAGTGAATCGGTTTAGATAAAACCTTGGTAGACCCCGATCTAGAAACGGATTGGCTCAGGTAAAACTTTTGTAGATCTCAGTTTAACTGAGACCTCAGTAGACTGTTGATCCAGAAGTGGATTGGTTAGATACAATCTTGGTAGATCCAGAACTGGATCAGTTGGACAAAGACTTATGTAGACTCTGTTGATCCAGAAGTGGATCGGTTGAATAAAATCTTGGTAGATCCAGAAGTTATCAGTTCAACTAAGACCTCTGTAAACTGTAGTAATCCAGAAGTGTATTGGTTCAAATAAGACCTCGCTAGACTCTGATCCGGAGACTGATTGGTTCAGATAAAACCTTGGTAGATCCAGAAGCGGATCAGTTTAAATAGGATTTCAGTAGACTCTGATCCAGAAGTAGATCGGGTATATAAAATCTTTGTAGATCCAGAAGCGGATCGGTTCATATAAGACCTCAGTAGACCTCTGTTGATCCAGAAGCGGAACGGTCGAATAAAATCTTGGTAGATACAGAAGCGGATCAGTTCAAGTAAGACTTCTGTAGACTCTATTGAACCAGAAGCGGTTCGGTGAAGATAAAACCTCAGTAGATCCAGAAGCGGATCAGTTTGACTAAGACCTCAGTAGATTCTGATCCAGACATGGATTGGTTCGGATAGGACGAGCATATGCTGCTGTAAATTCATGTCTTTGTTACACAGCAGCTCTTTGGAAAACCAATCATTTGCAAAAAAAAACAAAAACAAAAAAAGAAAAGCAGAAGACATAAATGACTGCAGAAGTCATCAACACAACTGAAGGTGTCAGACAGTTGCACGTTGCATCATTACACAGCAGCAGACACAAACTGCCTCTCAGGAAGTCCCATTAACACTACTGCTATCAGCAAAAGCAATAAACTGCTGCTTTCTTCCACATATGCTGAAGTTAAATTCAATCTTGCAGCAGAACTGGAGGCAATAAAGCAGCTGTTTGAAGCGGAGCGGCATCTGGACTGTCAAATTCTCTCTTGTAAAATATCAATGTCAGTTTAGAGAAGTGGGGTTCGATTTCATCTCAGACATGGTTTTTGCCAGAATTAAAATGAGATTTTCTTTGAACTGGAATGAATGTGAAGCAACATTGGAAAAAACCTGATCTGACCTGAGGCATAAATAGATGTTTTTTGTCTTGACAGCTGCCAGTCGACACGCCGCCATGGTTTGCAGTGTTCAAAGCATTCGGTGTGCTTGTTTCCCATCCAAAGGGTTGGTAGTCCAAATTTTCATTGGACCACTTCCAATGAAAAATCTATGTTAATGAGCATATTTTCGTGTTTTGGGCTCTGCGCTCAAAAGTCTTGGATTAACAAGGTTAATGCAAGTTTTTAAGTCGGTTTTGGGCTTCTACATACAAAACATATAGCCACTGAACATGCGTAAGAAGAATCATTGACCGTATATTCCCTGGACATATCAACCCCTCCCTTCTCGTGTTCCAAATAGAAAATGCCCTCAAGAAGGTCAAAATCCCCATAGACTTCTATTGAAAAATAGACAAATATTCAGTCATTTAGTTTGTAAGAAAAATCATTCTTGATCTGATACCTTCTTCTTAACTGTGCAGTGTTAGATATATATATTTAATTCTTTATTGTGGACATGAAATGTATTTTATTGCTATATTTATAACTATTTATTTCTTTTTTTTACAGTTTTAAGTCTTTAAATAAATTCTTGCTTTTATTGACTGAACAATGCAATTTTTGTAAGCTGTAAATTCACTCGCTTCAATAAAAAAATGCTTTAACATATCGTAACTCTTCTGACAGTTTATGCAATAAAGGTGAATCAGCTGATTCTGTCGCAGAGAAAATTTGTTTTTCATGTTGGCTTTGGCTTTACTAATGTAAAGTGTTACATATCAGTGTTTTAGGGTTAATAAATGACCCAAATTTCAAAGAAATTTAGCAGGCAGATTTTTACTAAAACTGGATCACATGATAGAATGTTGGGACAAGTTTTATTAAACTGATTATCTTGGCAACATTTTCAAAACTTGTTTTTTCTTCAGCCACTATCGTAAGGCAGAGGCAGAGGAGTCGACTTCTGATTTAGAGCTGGGAATCACTGGTACCTTACGATGCGATACACGATACATGGCTCACGGTATCAATGGTATCGCGATACTGCAGTACTTGGTAAAAGTCATAACACCCATTATATAGAAGACCACGTTTTCTTTATTTTTGAGCTTGAGCACAATCAAAATAAACAACTTGTGTCTTATTTTTGTGCAACAAATAATAGACAATTTCGTGCAACATTGTGGAAATTAGTAATACTGTTTAAAATAGCTTTGACATCACACTAAGACAACCGGTCTTGAAGTACGCGCCCCCTATGTACCTCCAAAGGAACGTCTCACCAAAGGATAACAAATACAACGTTCAACAGCCTCTTCAAATGAAAATAAAAGATCAATAGTTGGTGAGAACCCATTGAGAATCAATCGGAGGACTAAATATCACGATATATCGCAATATCGATAATTTGGCACACCCCTATTCTGATTAGAAGATTTCAGGTTCAATTCCTGCCCCATTACTGAAGTGTCCTTTGTTTCTGGTGGTTACAGGTTGGCGCCAGTGTAAGAAGGCGCCATCAGTGTATGAATGTGTGTGTGAATGTGTGAATGGAACCATGACTGTAAAGCGCTTTGGGCCTTCAAGGAAGGTAGTAGAGTTCCATATAAGAATACGTCGTTTACCATTTTTGAGATACCAAATTAATAGTTTTTAATCTCCACATCGATACCTCAGCAGTGGTATAGACAAAGAAACCATTAAAGAAACTGCCCTGTAATTACAAAGTCTTTGTCCCACATGGGAACTAAGCTCACGTCTGTATTGACGTGCTTGTAATTGTGTTGCTCTACAAATATCCTCGTTCTCCTGGGAATATGGACTTAACCTTTCTAATTCCTCAATTTGGAAATCTTTGTGCCAGCAGCTCTTGACAGATTCCCTTTGCTCTGACATTTATTAAATGTGGATTATTAATAGTATCAACCACATTTCTGTGTATTAATACATTTGTTAAACTAAATGACTTTTCATCTTTAAATAGTGTGTGGTTTGTTTTCACAACCAAACACCCTAAAGAGGTGTAACCGGATCTAGATGAGAACAGAAAAATAATCTCAATCTATGTAACTTTTTGGTAGCTTTCCAATTAAAATAAATAATTTCATTGAAGTTTTTGTTTTTGTGAACCAATTCACTCGACTCAAAAGAACAACGTGCTCCCTTAAGAGCTCCACCAAATTATCCTCAGCTCTTAACTCCCTCCTCAAACCCTTGTAATTTAATCACACCACCACTCTCCACATTTCAGATTAATTGCATTTATTGAGACTTATGACTTCAAGTTTCTTCTGTTATGATTTTTCTAACATTTTAGAGAGTTTGAAGGAGGGCAGCACCATCTGTGCCCAACAGTAACAAAATCAAGTCTTCTCTTGTGTGTTTCTCACAAAGGCACTTGCCATTTTGAAAGAACCCTTAAGCCTCAGAAATCCATTTTCTTTCGTCTAATATAATGACACTTGATCTCATAGCATTCAAGTAGACTGCTTTAAATTATTTGGTGAGGATGCAACTTTGGGAAGATGTTTGTGGAACCAGGTACACTGTAAAAATAGAATCTTAAAGTAAAAACTTTCTTGGGTCAAGAAAAAAATGTCTTTATTTCTGTTTTGAAGAAAAATAATCTTATCTAAAAGGTTTCCCAATAGCTAAATCTTAGTTTGAGAAAAATTTGTTTTATGCCACAGTCACAAATACAACTACCACAGCTCGATGGAGAGGCAGAATTGTCAAGATTTCATGCCGTTTGCCGATTTTTTTGAAAAATGTTGGCATGGTCATGAATATAGATGACGGCATTCTGGCAAAATACACTATAGGAAAGCCTAACAAAAAAAAACAAAAAAAACAACAATTAAAAAGAGCTAAAATCCAAAGACCAGATGTGATCAATGGAAGGTTGTTTACCTCTAACAACCACTAGAAGGCACTATAGGTGTGTGCATCAGTGTTTGCTACTGACAGCAACGCAGAAGAACGATTGTTCTCTTGAATTTTTCTTATCGAGACATTAATATTCTTGTTTTAATTTTTTCCCTTTCTTCTGACTAATGCAGGACAACAAGTCATCAAACTGGTTTACAGACATGGAAGTACCACTGAAAGTGGCTAACGTTCCGACTCATCTGCTGCAGTAGAAGGTAAACATCCTCATACAGATACTGAATGATCTCATGAACCCAGACATGGAGACACGCTTACGTATACTTTTGTAAAACTCTTCACAATGAGATATACAGTTAATATTTCCATGTCTGTAATGTCTACTGTTCATTAATATTTGTATGTATTTCCTTTACCTGTCTTAGGACTACAAATGTGAATTAGCACCTGTGCTAATACTTATGTTGTAGCCCTGCTAAAACATTGATTAATATGCTTTGTCCTAACTTAAATAAATTAATTTTTTGCAACTTGTACTTTGATGCGACTTGTCCTCCGGTGCAATTTATATACTCTGGTGCGACCTATACTCCAGTTCAATTTATAATTCAGCGCGACCTATACTCCAGCGCAACCTATTCCTGGCGTGACTTAGGATCCGGTGCAACGAGTACTCAAACGGAGCCTATACTCCGGCATGACCTGCACTCCGGTGCGACTTGTTCTCCGGCACGACCTGTACTCCAGCGCAACCTGTACTCTGGTACGACCTATACTCCGGTGCAATTTATAATCCAGCGTGACCTATTCCTGGCGAAATGTACGATCCAGTGCAACCAGTACTCAGGCGCGACCTGTACTCCGGTGCAGCTTGTACTCTGGAAATGTCTGTATTTATTTTTTTTATAATTTAAGGCAGAAACTGCTTTTGCATGCGGTCCATAACCTCAGGGAGCTTAAATGGACAGTTTGCCACATATTTGTACAGTTCTACTTGTTAACAACATACATAGTTCATTCGTGTACAGATGTTTAAATTTACCTTTTTTTTCTTTTTTTTTTTAAGGCTCACGGTTCTTTAGTCATGTATTTAAGTCCTTCTTGTACCAATTCTTGTTGCTATAGAAAACAGCTTTTTAAAAATACATCTTTCATTCCACTGTAGGGATTTTTGAATCTCCCCAAGCCGAGCATAGCTGGGATTCCCAGCACCGCGCTCCAAAGCTTCAGTAAACCAGTAATAACTGAGCAAGATAAGGAGCAGTCAGTCGGATCAATAGTTGAGCACATCGCTGTTCAATCAAAGCCTTCACCCCACAGGATAAAGCAGGCTTTACAATTGCTGGGCTATGAAAGCAGCCATAACCGGCTGTTATTGTCACTGCTGAGGAAGAGAAACAGAAAAATAAAAGGTATTCCTACCTTTGTTTGTAAGAAAATGCATCTGTTTTTATTTATTTATCTCCTGTGCATGATATTTACAGATTAATCCAGGTGTTAAACACACAACGGTGCATCAGCAAGCTAATCCCAGTTCGCTCTTTTAAACGTTTTTGTTTTTTTCTCTCCCCTGTATTATCTCAAAGGAACAGTTAGTCTTTCTGTTGCTTCCACCCTGCCCTTTTTGCAAGTCCTGCTCCAATTATCTCAAGTGCTAAACCTGCGCCGGGGCTGCAGGTCTCTGAATATTTTATGCCTCTCATTAAACTCAAGTTGAGCCACCTTTTTGAGAAAGTCTCACACAAGTTTTCACTGGAAACAGGAGCTGAACTCTTTTTTTTTATGTGACTCTTTTAACAAGAAGCATTGGCTAAAGGAAACCAACACAAGCTGATTAGATTATGGCCTCATTATAAATATTAGTGCTCTGAAATACATCATTACTGCTCTGTATCTGCTTGCAATTCTAAATGGCAGAGAAAATAAAACAGATAATAGAAACAGCGTAGCATTAATTTCACCAATAAATTTAACAAATAGAGATCAAATCTTTCTGAACTTCCACAGAACTATGGTTGTTTGTCCTTTGTGAGTAAAAGACAACAAAAAGTCTCAGTTTTATTCATTAGAGGCTTGAATGAGCCATTAGTGCATAAGGCGATGAATAGAAGTGTAATGAATGGAAAATTGTCAGTCATTACCCTCCACCATAATCAGTCGTTTATTTAGAACATTTTTGATTGTTTTTTTTTTTTTTTTTTTTTTGGAAGATGAAAATGACAGACTTGGCAGGACAAACAAATCCTAATTGAGAAAATTTACTTTTGCAGGTCTTTAATACACAAAACGAGCTTTTAAAGTCTCACTTCAATCATATTTTGATCTATTATCGAAGTGTTCCCAGTGGTCTTTTAATTATGATGATTATTTTATTTTTAGCCAAAATACAAAAAAAAGAAGAAAAAAATGTTTTGTAGGACATAGTTTCTGCAGAGCGGCAGTAGTTCCCCTCACACCCACAACCTAACATTACAGCTGCAACAAACAATATAATTTTCAAACATTTTTTTATCTACTCTTAATTCACAACAATTTGAAGGAAGAATACAATTAATTTTCTTTATATATGTCCTCAATTATCAGAAAAATGCAACAAGATCATGTTTGAAACAGCCAAAACACAACAAATTTAATCAGAGTACATCTTTAAGAAGGAAGAATAAAAAAAATGTTCCTCATTATTTTGTCTACAGTATGATGAGACACATTGTGCTTCATGACTAAATCACTTTACGGAAAATACCGGGTTTTACGTGTGACCCCCGTGTGCGCAGAGAGTAGCGTGTGGTGACACCAACCTTAAAGCTATTTTCACTTCAAGTTACTGTTAATGAAGAAGCTAGCTTCTGCCGTAGCAGCGATAATGAGTGTTTTTTAGCAAAAACATGTATTCATGAATTAGGTTTATTAAATGTGTTGTCAGCAACACATCTTTTCTCACAGGTGGAGGAAAGCTGTACCAAATTTATCACCCAAAAAAAAAGCAGGTGTGGAAACTAAAACATTTCCACACCAGAAAGAACAAAAACAGTTGTCAATAACCTGCTAATTATTGTTTATTTTTAGTATTTTGTTTTCTAGAAATTAAAAGCAGCATTTTATAGCCACTTTTTTGTACATTTATTACATTTTTAAAATATATATATATACATATATATTATTTTTTACCACATAATTAAGCAATAAAGCACTATTTTATCTGTATAATGTAGGAACAGGAACGTGTATCTCTCTCTTTACTATGAATACAGAGAGAAATGACAGAAGACATTGCCTTATCATTTGGCTTTATACAGATAACAGAAAAGGAAAAACCTGAGTCTTAAACCCTAATCCTACTACGATAAAGACAAACATTACCAAACAGGTTTGGAAGAAAGACATAAAAGAGCAGCTGAACACAGGGGGTTTATAAACTAACAGAGGTAAAGCCTAAACAAAGGACAGGTGCAGCAGCTAGTCCAGGTGTGAACAAACAGATACCAGATTTGAACAAATCATCACATCAAACGATTAAAGAAAGAGAATCAAAATACACTTTCAAACTCTGAAACATCAAGTAAACCAGAAGATATAACAAATTTCACAAATTGAAGCAACAAAACAGATTCTCACAAACTAAACTACATTTGAAAACATGTGCTTTAATTTTGAAATTGACTGTATTTTCCAGGTGCACTTATTTTGTTTATTTTTCAAAAAACAACAGTGTGCATCATAATTCTTTACATATGAATTCGAGAGAGACCTAGTTGCAGGCAAGATGGCGCCCAAACACAACATTACAAAATCATCATTGGCCAGATGCAGAAATGTCGCAACTGTAGTCGGAAGCTGAATTTGCATATTTATACCAGAAGATTCTAACCGTATCGTGGTTCCGGTGATTTCTAGGGAAAAAGCGTAAATTTCATTCGAACTTTGGTCCAGGACTTCTGGTTAATGATGCTCTGGCGCCATCCTGGGGCCATGTTGCTTTCTGTGGCCAGGTCCTCTTGATTAATTCTGCTCCAAACAAGGCTGGGACTTATTGCGAATATGCTAACGTGGCTAACATCTAGCAGTGTCAGACTGTAGGTTGTGTCTGAATTCCCCCCTAATCCCTAAGTACTAAAAACTAAATAGTGCGGGACTATATAGTGCGCTGGATTTTAAAGGTAATTCGGACACGATGCTCACTACTTTTCTTTCGTTTATGAAAGAAAAGGGATATGAAATCACAGATTTTACGAAGTGAAAATCGGAAAAATATTAAAATTTCACGACGTTATTTATGACTCCACTGTGTTCTGATGGTGAAAATGTGGATGGTATATTCAAATACTATATTTAAACACGTTTTTTTGTTCAAAATTGTTCGACTGCAATGCGTTGTGGTCTATATCTGCTAACCTAGTGACCATCGATGTACGCTAGTTTTTCGCAAAGACTTCTGGGAAATTTCGAGAGCACTCGATTTGGAATCAGTTAATCCGGACAGTACTAGAAAATGGTGAACGCATTATATAGCAAATAAGGGAAAATTCTGACACAACCAATGTTTTTTTTTTTTTTTTTTTTAGCGTAATTACAGTTACGTTTGTTGTCGCGGTTTCTGTTTCCCCACATGTTGCAAACACATTTGGTAGTTTCTGGTATTGTGTAAACGCTTACACGGCTAATGAGTAGCCGTGTCGTAGTTTTTCTTTGTTTTTACCTGTTACTAACAAGGTTAGAAGTTAGCATAGTCACAGTAACATTTGTTTTAGCACTGTTTGTTTTTTCTTCAAATAAGGTTGGGAGCTACAGGTATTGTAAATAGGCTAACGCAGCTAATACTCCACACGTGACTAACATGTAGAATGTTGAAATACGTTCTAGAACGCAGCTAAAAAAGACTGACTTATTTGTGACTCTTACGGCTTATAGTCTGGTTGAAATACGGAGGAGTTAACATAAGATCAAAAATAGACCATTCGTTGACGTTGTGCCTTGTAATCCGGTCGGCCCTATACTGCGGAAAATACGAAAAGTTCCTGAAGCATCACATTTATGGCCACATTTTTAATTTGATAATCTCTTTTTGTCCTATTTATTCAGCAGAAAACAATCTTAAGCATAAATTCATGTCATATACATGTTACTCATTCAGTGTACCCTGTAATTTCAGTATCAGTATTTCCTTAATTTAAACTCATTTTCTCAAAGCCAGTGTTTTTAATTAACTGTTTTATTGCTTAAGCCAATAAAATATCTATTAACTTTGAAAAACGATGAAAAGCACATAAACGGGAGGATGTAAAACATCCCTATCGTGAAAGGAGGCTGTGTTTTTATTGTGATTGTAAAAAAAAAAAAGTATTGTTTCTTTTTATTTTTCTTCTCTTAAATAAAAAATAGGCTCATATATGCACAAGCAGTTTTCCCATAATGTCCTATTTTTTATAGCAAATTTTTCACAAATCAGTTTTGTATTTTCATATCTTTCTTTTTGTACTTCGTATACTTTCTTGTGTATATTTTACATTTGTAATAGCATGCTTTGTAATATTACTTAAAAGATAACTCTTTAATCATCCATCACTGCAGGTCTATGCACAACACACCCTGTATTTCTCATTATAGTGTCTAAACCTGCATCGTCGAAGAAAAAAAATCACTTTTTCCACATCTCGCTGCACAGCTTCAAAGCCATAATTAGATTAAAGAAAGCAAAGATATGATCTTTTTCATCACTGAACCAACACTTGTTTTTGCATGTATTGAACCAACTACTTTAGCTGTTGCTTTATTTTTACAGATTTAAGAAATTTTGTCTTTGGAGTGTTTGGAGAAACACACTTCGCCTTTGTGAGGCTGCATTCACACCAAACACAATTTGTGTATCAAATTTGTGCCCACAACCTCTCTTAGGACACACATCAAATTTATTGGTGGATGCTTGTCCAAAAGTGGCGTTCCCGCTGTGTGTGGGAGGAGCTTCTGTCCAAAGTTTTTAGCCTTGAAAAATTCGATTCTCTTCCGTGTTGGATTTTGAACTCCATTCGCTGATGACGTCATCAAAGTGTCTCGGGCCATAACTGAGTTACTGACTGGTCGATGCAACAAGAATTCTTTAACGTTTTCAAAACGCATTCCAATGTATAGTCACAGTGTCTCTAACCATAAGACAGTTCTGTTGTTTTTTTACATTCTCATCTCCGAGCCTTGATTTTAAGCTAAATACGGAATGCTTTTGTCCTGCACATCTCACATCTGTCATTGACTCTGTGGATCATCACGCTCATCACGACGTGTTGGGGACACCGAAAACATCAAAAAGTGATACGGAGGGGGCTCGAATCATTCGTCCATATATGTCGAATTGGGAATGAGAATGCATTCGATTGTTGTGCATTTGGTAACTGTATTGTAAACAAATTTGAAAGTCTAATGTAAGTTGCCCACATTCATGTCATTGAGATTACTCGGTTTTAGGGTGGCTTACTACTAGGGTTGTGGATCATTGCTTAGGTGGGGATCTGATTCAATTCACAAATCAAGCTCAATCGAACCACGATTCTTACTTTTTAATATAATGTTTGCTGCTATGTGTATGTGTGTAGGAAAATTTTAATTATTTGTATTTAGTTAATTTATACATTTAGTCTCATTTTTTGAACGGAAAAAAGCCCTCACTAGTTTTACTTTGAAAACCGGAAGCTTCACCGACACGAAGATTTGTCTACTCCTGGCGATAGTAGCACTGGTCTTTTGGTTTTGTTTTAGTTCATAAACTTAGAATCCAACAATATTCTGCATATCAGAGCAAAAATACATCGTCCCCAGATAATATTTTACTACACTCTACTATATTTATAAAGATCGCAAATCAGCGATCTTGGACGAAATATCGCGAATACCCGAGGACCCAGATACTCGTTACAGCCGTACTTACGGCACACCCCAGTTGTTACTAAAGGGACAGTCTCTATCTCCCTTATGGTAAGATACTTGTACAAGTGCTTACTACAACCTGACGTTTGCTGAAAACCTGTAGAAAAAAAGTCCTTGAACATTTTTGCTGTACGCTGTCTACGACCTTGCTAATTTGTCTGTGCCTCATTGGCTCTAGGTTTGCAATATTTGCAGCCTGTTTGATATGACTAATACACCTGTCTCAAAAACTCTTTACTGACTTCTTGTCTCCTCAAAATTGATCAATTACTAGATGGTTTCCATAATTTTATTCTTTATTATACGGTTTAACGGCCCCAAAGTTTCTTTCAGGGTCATGACAACAAAAAATCGTCCATCATTTGTCATACTTACAACAACCTCCCCCATGCAAAGCCTAAAAACTCTAGATCCAGCTTTTTGCTCATCTAAAAATCCAAATTCCTGCAGAATGTTGCTGCTTTTAAAAGGGTGTGAAGAACCATCTTTTTTAATAAGGCTTTAGTATAATCTGTTGTTTTGTCGCTTGGTTTTGTGAAATCTGTTTTTATGTTTTATGCTTTTTACCACTTCAAGATTTTTATGTAAAACTATCAAGTGTTCTACAAATTAAACGTATTAGTATTTCTTAATAAGCAGATCTGACTCCTCTGATGGATTACAAAGCTCTCCATTTGAAAGTCTTTTTGTGCTTAGACAACATTCAGTAGGATTGAGGCTTTTAGAAAGCTTCATCCTAACCGTTCTATAATCTTAAGCCTTAACATCAAAAACCGTAATATTAAATCATGTACCTTTGATCAAATCATTATGTTTAAACCATTCAAGAAACCCCAAACCCATTCCTGGTTGGTTAACACAGCACCACTGGTGTGCAACAAACATTGAAATACATGCAATTATCTTTGCTTTGCACCCTGGGATTAATCATTCATAATGTTAAGCTGATTGTAGCAATTTATTTCTCGGCTTCTGTTATCCGAATACCCCACACTGGATAGAAAATGAAGAAGTGGATTGGCTTTTAGAAAAAAAAAAAAAAAAAAAAAAAAATTGGGTGCAGTGCTTCCTGATTTGGAATTATGCATAAAGGCCCTGGTGATAGTGATGCCAGTCTGAAGGGTCTCATTAATTCCTCAGTTCAGTGAGCTGTGGACAGACACAGCAGACTGACAGAGATGAGAAGACTTCACTGGTGTCTCCTTAATGCTTTGAAATGCGAGTATAGTTTGGCTTTGATGCTTCCTATCGCTAAACAGGCGCATGCGTTCCTTAGACACACACCCTGCACACCATTCCACCCCCAACTGGTAAATCAGTCATCCCATAAGAATGCATGAATTTGGTAAATGAGGTAAATAACAGCGTTTCATCAAAATCCTTTGGTATCCTTAAAGGTACCAATGAAGGCCTGGAGGCTTGTAAGGAATGTTTGCAATTATCTCAGCTCCCATCTGGTTTTTATTTAGTGCAGTTAATCAACTATATGATCTTTCTATTATTTATTTGTGATGAACCCTGCAGTCTTAAATGAAGCTGACTGGATTTATAACTTCCAGAACAGAAGTATGTGGGCTGTGAAGCTTGTCTGACAGCAACAGTCCAAGTCAAGACATCAACAGAAGGTCATGAGGTTTTACAGACATTTTTGGCAAGGTTGATTAATGTTGTTTTTTTCCCAATTGGAAAATAGCGCATTGCGTACCTTCACTTGTCAATTGAGAGGTAAAAGTACAGTACATGCATGCTCCTAGATGATAGGATTTCTTGCTATTTGTATAAAACGAAATAATATTGTAATGACACTCTTCAGTGTGGAACCTGATGTGCACATGAGGCTGATTCTAAATTACTATCTAAATAATATTTTTCTATGATTTTCTAAATACTCAATGCAAATAACAGTATGTTGTTGAACAAATCTCCTAAAGATATATATTTTTCAAAATAAAAACCTTTAAATACACTGTTCCACATTATTTTGCACGACAGAGTTCCACATTTGCTAGATTCCTTTGAAATGAAAATGGTCATTTGTTGAATTTGTTGCACTAGGAGGTTATATATACTGAAATCAAAAGCTATTCCGATTAAAAACAAGTTACATTTGAACATAGGAGAACTTACTTTGTAGCAGCTTCACAATTTTTGCAACTATTTAATGTTTTGGAGAGTTTCTGCTGAATTTCTTTGCAGAGCTGCTGTTTGGATGTGATCTGCCTCCACCCTCAGAGATATTTTGCTTGAAGATGCTCCAAAGGTTCTAGAGTGTGTGTTATCTAGGTGTCACTGATGACACGTCTGATGATAAAGGGTTAAGCCATGACTTTAGGTTTTAGGTTAAGGCTAGTTTTTAAATAAAGCAGCTCGGGATAGAAGTTATGTGAAATGTGTTGACCAAAAACCAAAGTGTATCTTTTAATACATGCTAAATTTAAAAAGAATTAGACAAAAAAAAGCCAAGATACAAGTTGGTGTTTGTAGACAAAAAAAACTCATTTAGTGGTTTTCTTTATTACTGTCTTTTTCTTACAAACATCACCGTCAACAAATACTGAACTCAAGGCCTCTTAAATAAGTTGACAATAAAAGCAGCAATTTTAAATTATATCGATTTGAGAATTCCTTGAATATTGCTGCCTTATTAAGGTTTTCCTACCTCAATGTAAATTAGACAGACCATAAATGCATTATACAATGAATAACTAGTGTTATAAATAAAAATCTTGCAAACATTTTTTTAAATATAATTCAGAAATCAATTGATAAACCGTTAGAGAGAAACCCTCTCATTTAACCAAGTTTTAAAAGTCTTGATAGGAGCTTTGACTGCAAGTTGAGGTAAAAGTGTGACAAATATTTCCTTAAATAAAGACTGAAATGAGCCTTTAAGTTGAAAATTTGTCCTTTTCAGTGCTTTTGAATGAGTATTATACGTCATTTTAACTGTAAAAAATGTAATTGAAAGAGCAAAAAGGTTATTTCATTTCTGGTTTGTCTGGTACACAGTATGGTATAAAGTACAATCACATAGTCTACCTCAACAATGACAATTTGGTGATACAAATATAAATAATAAATTATAATAAAATGCTTACAGTACATTGACATTCAGTGTGAAAAAATCCTTACAAAACCTTGCAGAGAATACAAATTGTGAAAAATACTATAATTTCCTTATAAAAAAAATTGCCACCTTGAACGAGGCAAGTGAGACTGCTTCATAAGCTATTAAACGCTGTTGAATGACGAGACACATTACAAAGCTTACATTGAGTTACTTTCTGGTTCCTCCGATTTTTTTCATTCAATTTGAACTAACATGCTACTAATATATGAATTCCAACAAAAGCCTGTGTATAAAACATTAAAGTAATGTTTAGAATGGCTCAAATGTTGTACTCAAAGAGTTCATTGCTCATCAATGCTCAGTTCAAGGTCGTATTATCTATGCTACAGAACCCAACACCATCATTACATTATTTTAGAATTCCAGAAACACTTTTCAAAAAGCAAGCTGTGGTTTCTGAAATTCAGGCCACAAGTTAGAAAAAAAGTTTATTAACAGTTATGTATTGTTTAAAGGTGTCTGTTAAACAGTAGTGACAGATAGAAAGGCATTATGTACTTTGGAACCTTCTTGAACTCTTGCACCATGACTCATCAGTTCTTGGATGGTCATCCAATTGTCCAGGATCTTTTTATTTCGCTTCTTCATCATCTTCCTGTGGCTGAGCTCTAAGATATTGATCTCCTTCCGGCCCTCGGCTCCACTTGTCGGTCCCTCTTTCAGACAGTCAAGGCGACTTTTCTGCATGAACTCTCTCCTCTTCCGTTGCTCCCTGGCTCGTGCCAAGTGCTGTTTTCGCTCCTCTTTGCTCCAGTAGCGACCCATCTTCATCTCGCTCATTGCGTCGTCGTCTGTAGTCATACCGCCACTCCTCTCCTCCCTGATCCGAAGGGCCCGCTCTCGGAGTATGCGGTCTCGAGCGGGTCTTCGTGCAACGTAGCGCGTCCCGTCAGCACGAACTTTTACTTTCCATTCCAGGCGCGGTTCTCCGGCACGACCGCTTCGGAGCCCAGGATCTCGACAGAGACTCAAGAGACTCAACTGACTCTGAGAGTATTCCAGGGATGAGTGCTGTTGTAGGAGTTGCATATAGCTCTGTAACAAAGTGTTTTATTAGCATGGAGTTATTGCTCAAAAACAGCTTTGAGTTTGTGTTTCTTTATTTGATAACATACCTGGAGTTGCTTAGTTCCTCCTTGTCCGTGATATGTGGCAGTTTGGTATGCACTACCGCAGGGAATCCCTCTTCTTGAGTCTCTGGTCCTCCCCTTTCTCTCACATCTCTCATCATCTGCTGGTAGGGCTGGATCTGACTCAGATCTGGAGGGATTGGTCTGGTCTGGGCTGCTTGAGATAACTGGACCTGGATCTGCTGGTCTGCAACTTCTAGTCTCCCCTTGGGGCTTAGGAATTGGGATGGGAGCACTGGGTGTGACGGAGGCTAGACTGAGGTTTTTCTGGTTGGTGATCCTGATGTGTCTCTGCAGAGAGTGATCAGGAGATCTCTCCATACCTAGAGGTGTCGATCGTGCACTCTCTGCTGTGTTGTAGGCACTAGAACTGTCCTTTTCTCTGATCTTATCATTGTCCAACCTTTCTGGGTATTCGTGGATGTCGGCCAATCTGCCATACCGCTTGTGTACTTCTTTGGGGCTCCGTCCTGGTGAGTGAGGTGACGGCTGGGAGTGCTCCACCTGGCAGGATTGACGAAGTTGGTGGGCTTTCATGATGCTCTGGCATTCTAGCTCAATGCTACGCAGTTCTTCGTTTAGCATCCTTAATTCCTGCTCCACCCCTCCGTCTTCTTTCTCATCATCTTCACCGTCTCCCTCCCGCCCACTTTGCTCAGTGAGGCTGCATTCTATACTGTGTCGAATGGAGTACACGCCGCATTCACCTCCATTCCGAATTTGACACTTGAGTTCCAACAACTGCTGAAAGCAGTTCTCCAAACCAAGGACACCGCCTCCACTATTGCGAATATTTACTACCCTTTCGTGGCTTTGGTCTGAGGGTAGTGCTCTTGTACCCTGTGTTTCCTGTGGCACAACAAGCCCTCTCCTTATGCGAGGATACCCCGATCGCCATTGATCTCTAAGACAATGTGGTGTGTTCCTTCTGTGAAGTCTGACCAGAAGGGGTTGGTGCTCGGGACTGTCTGTACTGCGCCCAAACCCGCTGTCTTGATTGTTGGAGGAACAGGTAGCTGTGTCTGTTGTCGTCTCCTCTTCAAGAAGCTGGAATATGGGCAGAAAATGGTGCGTTAGCTAGGCGTGTTTTAGCTATAGTCACCTACTGAATGCAAAAGGAAAATCAAGTTCATATCCATGTTTTTCTTTTTTCAGAGATTCTATTGTGAGCACTTGGTGAAACATGATGGTTTCACCACTGAAACCATCATGTTTCACTTGGGGTGTAACCATGTGATTCATAGTAACGATTCATAGTAACACCGAGCGGTCTGGCTAATGGAGCACTTCATTAACCAAATATGAAAGGATTTGTGATAATTTCAAAAACATAGATGGCCTTAAAATAGCCTACCTTTAATTCATTGTGTTAAGAAAAAATAGAAAAAAATTGAAATTGTGACTTTAAAGCTGTGAATCGAATCGGCTTGACTGAATTATTACATCCCTAATTCATAGCCATCGTTGCTTCATGTAATATGATCCGATTCATTGACATAAAATCGATCCAGGGCATCTTTAGCTAAAAACTCAAACCTGCGTGACTCAGAGATAAATACCTGGTACTGAACAGTGCAGGTAAAGTTTTCTAGATTCCTTGTATTTCTTTAAAGTCAAGAGTTGAATTATAATGATGGCTTGATCATTTGTTGCTGCCGTCACGTCTTGTCCGCTGTAATGACACGTGGTTTATACATTACAGTCAAATAAACCTAATGTGTCTCAATCCAAATGTAGTTTCAAATACCGATTGTAATTGATTTAATTCCTTTTTAAAGGATTTTATAAGGTTTGGGCAGCTCCAGGCCTCGAGGGCCGCATTAGTGCCACATTCCAACAAAACCACTTCAGGCATGTTTCAAATTGGCTGGACACACCTGAGCCAGGTATTCCGGCATGAGTAGGGCTTGGATGTCTGGAAATCATATAGACTTCAGCCTTCATGGCCTAGAGTTGCCTATCCCTGGTGTAGACCATTTATTCATTCATCTTCGAAGCTGCTTGTCCCTTTCTGGGTCACGGGGGTGCCGGAGCCTAACCCGGCTACTGATGGTCGAAGGCAGGGTATACCCTAGATAGGTCAGCAGTCTGTCACTAGTATAGACCGATTTGTTTTATAGCTTGTCTCAGAGAGATCGATCAGCTCGGATCATGGAATACAAACGACTCATCGATTTTGTCAATTGTTACACCCCTAGTATATTTTATTCAAATCTGTCTCATTTCATTAGGTCATGCTTCATGTGGACTCCTCACTTGTTCTCCCCTGTCAAAGCCAAGTTCCCTTTGCCTCTTTCTCTCTTCCAGGATCTCCATCTTCAGCTCCTCAACAAGCTCCTGTTGCTCCTCATCCAGCCATTCGGCTTCCTCTTCCAGCTGTAATCACAAACTCTTGTCAGACACCCTACTTTCTTGTTTTCTACTTATACGGATGGTAGTTTGTATGTGTGAAACGGGACTCCAAGGAATTGCACTGACAGGAATGATAAGGGTATAAAAAAGGGAATGGCTCTTAGTGGGCATTTCTTTATATTTGACATGACACCAGCTGTCAACACAGGGCAGGAGGGCTGCATAGGTGTGTGTGCCTGTGTTTACCTGGATTTCTGGCCTTGTCACCAGCAACGTGATGCTCCTTGCCTCTTCACTTGACAACAAGGTGACAGATTTCCCTCGGTCTTGCACTTCACAGCCATTTATCTGCACATCAAAGACAAAGATAGATGCACACGCCATTGAGAAAGTGCCTGTTTTATGTCCACATCCTCCCAAAAAGCATATGTAATTTTATCACCCATTAACTTACCAGGAAAGAAAAGGACTGTACCACAATACAACTCATTGATCATATTTTTACAAGACGCCTCAGCTCATCTCCTGAGCACATTTCTCCACCTGCCTTCCACCCCCTTCCTTCTCCATTAGTCTTTTTTTTTGCACATATTTCTTTCTCTCTGCATGTCTACTCCGTTGTCCCCTTTTGTCCCTCCGTGAATACACAGGAGACACATGGACCGGCTGCGAGCCCGGCAAAGAAAGTCAATTGCGCTCACCTCACCATGTAGACATACAATTAACTGTTCTTTGACAGGAGGCGTTCATCTTTTCGTCACTAGAGTAATGGGGCTGTCAGATGGAGATAACAGGGTTAGAAGTACAGCATGCCGCTCTCTTCCACAATCATTTGTAGGAAACAAACACTACATTGAGAGAACGAATACAAGAAATAAAAGCAGATTTGGTCGACTTGAATTTAAATGTTAGTTTATGTACTGTATTTTCCATACAATAAGGTGCATCCGATTATAAGGTGCACTGTCAAAAATCTGTGCTTTTGGGCACATTGAACCATAAGGTGCATTAAGCAAGACAAAAGAGTCAAAGATAAGTCAGTCATTTAGTCAGACTTTATTAATTCTGTTAATGTAACTGGGTCAAGTTCCAAGCTATACTTTGTGTTGAGTTCCAGTGTTGATGGAAGATAACTCCAGGTTGTTTTCAATGGGTCTTTTCTGTTTGGAGTCAACAGCTATCTCCACAGATCTGCTTTTAATCCTCAACCACAGCAGTATGCCCACATGCTGGTCGGCACAGGCTACGTGAACTTGGTGAGTTTAGGTACCTTAAGTACCATACAGGTAACACAATGACAATATACAATGAACCACACGAGACAAAATATTTGATATATTCACAATAACTCCAGAACTCGTTTTGAACACACTACACGATGGCCACGCTAGAATTGTCAGCCCCGTTACCATAATAACAACAACTAATAAAAACAAACAAAAGAGGCTAAAATCACTAAAACAAACGTTACTGTGACTACACTAACTCCCAACTTTGTCAGTAACACATAAACAGAATGCAGTGCGACACAGCTACACTTTAGCCAAATTTACAATAACACCCAAACTTGTCTGCAACTCGTAAAAAACTGCTTGAACAAACATTATTGTGACTATGCTATCTCCCAATTTTCAGTCTGACACCGCTACGTTAGCCTTGTTAGCTTATTTCCAATAACACCTAAGCTTGTTTGCAACACACAAAAAAACAGACAGAATACTACTAAAGCAAACAAAATGGTGACTATGCCAACTCTCAACCTCGTTACTACACCAATTACTAAAAAAACCCAGTCTGACGTGTTAGCTGCATAAGCAAATTCACTACATCACCAAACATTGTTTGGAATAGTAAAAAAACAGACTTAAACTTTGACAGAGCGCTGTGTACCTCCTAAAATTGCTTCGACATTAATAAGCACGAGAAGGAATCCATATATTTGGTTCACTGTTGTTTTTCGAAAAAAATAAAGCTTAAAAGTTTGCCTTGGAGTGTGGAAAATACAGTACCAAGACCAATAAAAATATTGAACTTAAAAGTTAAAAGAACATCTTTAAGACAAGAAACGTATGTTTTTGCATCAGAATGTGCAGTACCATGGGTATTCTCATAGTCATTAATACACTGGACAAATGATAATCATACACAGCTGTTCTCACTTGAGTTAATGAGTGTATTTAAGTGTCTGTTTTTCTGTTCATTCTTTAGGTTTCAGTTCACCCTTTGATTTTCTCCGTTTCACAGTTAGTTGATCTTTAAATTAATTTAATAATCTTTTGAGTTTACACTACAAGACTGGTCTACTGCATTCTGTACAATTATCAGCATGAAGCCCAATGAGGAAATTATTTTGTGATATTGAGCCATTTAAATACATTTTCGGTCAATATTAGCAATTTTTATTGACAAAAATTAAGAAATCATCAATGGTTAATTTATGTTTCCACAGGCTGGTGTCTGTATGAACATAAATTAGCCAACATTCATTTTTTGGAGTTAAATCAAACTTTCTAACATTGAAGTTCAGAAGAATTGTTCATATTTTGTAACCTGCCTCTGCTGGTTATTCAAGGAACTGCAACACTTTGAAATTCCTGGTTTGTATCAATTTCAGACACAGAAGGTGGAGTCTTTGTGTCATTTGTTGTGTATTTTATACAATCAAGTGAATAGAAATGTTATTTTGTGATCATATTATGAATCTGAGAAGACTTCACCCATAAATGGAGCCAAACATTCCCCCAAAATGCTCATGAGATGCAGGAAGTGCAGAAAAAGGTAAAAGTATACCATCCTTTTGAAGCAGATATTTTCCCTATTGAATCCAATAACCAGACTAAAAAATGTAGTCCAATTTGACCAAAAATCAATACAAATATAAACACCTACTTGTTACTAATGACTCTTGTATTCCAAACACTTATGGTTTGGTCAAAAATGGAATCAATCAGCTGCCGGTGCTGGAGGTGTTGCTCCTCTGGTTGGGCATAGAAGTGCAACATTAAATAGAAACAAATCTATTCACACTCTCAGGACCCATAGGGGTCTCCTGCATAATGAGACACGAGGCGAGACTGTGACTAACTGGAGTCCTGGAGAAGATGTAGTGCCTTGTAGAACAGCAACTAAGCACTTTAATTTCCCAGATAAAATGAGATTATTAAATATGCATGTCCTTGCACAGACCACCAAAAGCTCAAATAATGTTTCCAAAAATAAAATCTTCCAGTGGCCTGAAGGATCAGTTTTCATCGATTTATCAAAAAACAGAAAACCATTTTTATGTAGTTGATTTAAAAATTGAAGTTGATGTATGATAGATTAGAAACATGACAAAAATTATAAATACTTTACTAAAACATAATTTAGTTTGCAATGTCTACATAGAACTCCGGTTTCTATAGATGCAAGCATCGGTCCCTAACCCTTTGAGGGCCACAGGCCAGTTGATGTCAGACAATATTATTGTGGGTCGAGGATGAAGTTGACCTCCATTTTTTAGCTTCTGGCTTCTATTAAATTTTAAGGGAAAAGTTAAGTGAAAATCTATGGTTATGCTACAGTCACATATCCCAAAACTCCCCCCCATGGTGACCTAAATCCAGTTATTTAGCAAATTCAGCAGGTACTCAGGAGGCGGCAATCGCTGCGGAGCTTTTCAGAAGAAGTTCAAACTAAAACAGTGACAGGACAATTTTTTTACATCAGTCAGTGGCCGCCCACAAACATTTAAACCATTTATAAGATTTATACCTGCAGAATACGATCTCCTTGCTTGATGCGTCCGTCTTTTGCTGCTATGCTGTTTGGCTCCACCTGCATGAAACCACACAGAGGTCAGTGAGAGCTGCAACGTCCCACCACAGTTCAAATCTGCAGATCAGCACTTTTAATAGAGACCCAGTGGTGAATATTGTGTTTTTAATATGTTTTTCAGGGATTTTTCTCACAATGGACACATTTAAAGAAATTTGAGATTAAAATAGCATTTTTTTGTATTTCTTTATTCAAATTGCTCCACATGGGGGAGGGGAAGAGGGGGAGGGATGGCTCTTCAAGAGTCGAGCGCAAAACTCAAAAGTGAATTTCTAATTAACTTTTGACTCTCTGTGAAATTACACTAAAAGTAGTGAAGCATTTAATTTAAAAATATTATTTTTTATAAAATTTTATTATTGAGTTGATTTAAACATCAACTAAAAAAAATAATTTGGGGAAAATTAATTATTTTAATTGAAACAAATTTTTTGCATTAAATCAAAAGATGTTTGGAGTGTATTTTTACTTAAAAAAACAGCCTCAATATGGGGGTTCCTCCTAGATTTCATCTACTAAAAGTGTCCCAATCCATCCATGGCACAGAAATCTTGTTCAGGTAAAAGGGAATAAATCAAAAAACATGAAAAGGAACTTGATAGCAACACAGAAACAACTCTATTTATGCTGGATGAAGCGTTGAGTCCTGTTTTCCAGAAACCCTTCCCAGTGGGAACGCACGTATGCCGAACGACGCAGCGCGATCGTTTCATAAAACTTTGTTGTTCGAGCTTTGAAGATCAAGAGCGATGGCAGCACGTGGAAACAAAGTAGGAACGGAGGAAGAAAAAAAAAAAATCCCAAAGTCGCCCCCGATGGTATCCACACATGCATTTTAATGAAGAAGATTAGCATTTTGTGCTTTTATCTAACAAAAATAGATGTGTTGGTGGGAGCCCGTCAGTGCTGGTGGTTTTCCTGCTTTCGTTAGCTTCAGTAGGAACAGGTGGAAAACGGGAGGAATAACCGGCAGTTTCTCTCGGTTAATACAGTAAGCTGCTAAATAGTCCCCGAGCTTTCAGTCTCCGATGCCTTTCTTTGTGTGGCTGAGCTAATCCTCATTGCAGCTCTTACTTTTCACAGCCTTGCTTTTGTGCTCATAATGGGATTGAAACTGCACCTGTCGTCAACGGAAACCTTGTTGTTCCTCACAATTGTAAATGCGTTTGTCTCGAGTCGCTCAATTTGTTACAACTCAGCCTTTATCGGCAATTATCCGAGGGGAAGTCTCTTTTTATGAGCCAAGTCAGGGTTTGAATAAACACAAATGTCTATTATGCCGCCGTCTCTTTGACTTGTGTGCTTGGTATTCAGGCGGGTGGAGAAATGTGAGGAGCGGAGGTTGTAGCTGATTAAAAACCTTCAATTAGAACATGTTAAAAGAGCAAAAATGATAAAGGAATACAATTTCAAACCTTAATTCTTCTGTGATCATGCATGTCTTAATCCAAATGGATTATTTAAAACACTTAATAGATATCACAACTATTATTAGTTAATGCATTCTTAAGCAATAATTAACTTTTAAATTAATCGTAAACACATACTTTTATGCATTATTTTTAGGACTGTCAATGTTAACGCATTAACACACGTGATTCATTTTATAAAAATAACGGTTAATATTTATTAATGCAAATAATTAGACTTTGCGAAGCAACTGTCTTCCGCTTTACGTTGGACGATCAAGCTTCCATGTTATCTTCTGATAATGCACACTATGTCGGGCATTATCCTACTTGTACCTTGCTCACTTAGAAAAGAAATAAATATTAAACTGATTTTTAGTACTTTATTCTTATTATTTTTTTGGTTTAGATCGCTTTTTCACAAAAAAACGGACTATTTGATATGTTGTGCAGCCTGTTGTCATGGTAACACGACAACGCATTGCTGAGCCAGCACCAAACTCCACTGCAGTGGCAAAGGAAAGCAATATACAAAAAAGTGAAACATTGGATCCATTAACAAAAGTTCTGTAATTTGTTTCACTTAAATTATGCATTACCAAACATTAACAAAGGGACCTGTTGGGTTATTTTTTCAATCCAATTCTTGGTTTATTCATTTTGGGATGTTTTGTTTTGAAGCAGTAATAATGTCTTGGGTTATAGTGGTTTTATAGTGGTAAACACTATATGTTTTTCTTTACCTGAGTTAAAAACCCAGAACAAAGTTAGTCCCTTTTTTTTAACCTCAAAGTTGGGCTAAAAACAATCAAAGACACTCATCATCATTATTGGGATCTAAGGAACAGATTCTGTCATTTTTTAAGGTCTGATAGTTGAGCATATTTTACAGGAATTCCTGAGCCAAGGGCACATTCCCTGGACCGAACCAAAACAATCCGCTGAAGGTGTGATAAGTAGAACCCGTTGTCATGGAAACCTACCACCCTCCCCTCTCCATGACCCTTTCCCTAGATTTCAACGGCTTGGTGACTTTCTGTCCATTTGAGTGGACCATTTTGTCCATCTTAAATCAATGTACTTCTATGTTGACATAATTCCTGTATCCTCATCATGTGTCTTTTCTGGTCGATTAGTGCCTCCAGATTTGCGTGGTTGCTCCCCACCATTGGGCAATGTGTCTTGTATGTGTTGCCTTAAACAACAAATTTCCCTCGGGATTAATAAAGTATATATCTGTCTATCTATAGACTTTATTCTTTTTGTGCCAAAGCGATAAAACGAAGAAGTGATTATTAGAGTCAGGTTAGCTTCTCTGCACCTGGCTGACGTAGATGCCGGTGTCCTCCTCATCATCGGTCCGGTAGCACAGGGTCAGTCCGAGCTTTTCCTGACTGTTCTGCCTGCACAGCTCCACCTCCTGAAACGTAAAACAACTCTTGATAGGAACACTGCAGCTTAGTTTGAAGCCAGGGACACACTTTGGACACAAATGAAAGTGTAAGTTTGCGTACGACTTATTTCATGAACCTTTTTCTGTAACACTCGCACTCCTAATACCTCTAATTTCTCTCGTTGAAATCCAACTCTTCAGACAATTGGAGATCTTCACTCTTCCTAAGAACTGTGGTAGTACTTTCTAAAATACCTCCTTTTGTTCCATTTTCTCATGAATGTCTACCAATTTGCAGAAACTATATCCTAGAGAACAACACAGATTTTTTTTTCAATTTTTGTTAAAACTGCGTAATCATCATTAGTAGAACACTTTTGAGTGGGACTTTAAAAATGAATGGGCCCAGATTGACTAAGATCCAAAAGAATGAGCGCACAATTGCAACCAAATAAATAGAATGTCCTGTTTGTTCAGGATTTTTGAGTAAAGTCAATGGATAACGGCTGTTTTTAAATTAGCACATTACATTGCTCACGCTAAGTCAATTGAAAGAAGAGAAAGCTGGAGTGCTTCTAGCCAGAAAAATGAAACAGACCGTAACCCTTGAAGATAGTCTGACATTTATGACGCACATGGTGCTAAATATTTAAATCTGCTCTACTGTTTTTTTTTTGTTGCCAGAGAACAATAATGCATATTTATGTCTAATATAGATTACATGCATCATTTTGCCTGTGTAGTCCCTTTAATCCAGTTACTATTTTCAATGTTTCCACAGGTTTTTTTTTTATTTAACCAGCTAACATTTATCTCCAAGATCTCTGCAGCGCTGAGCTGAACATCTGTAGACATCAAACTGAGCTGAGCATAGAAAAATGCTGAGCAGCCCCTTTTTTTCTTCTCCAATTTTAGTCCCCTGTTTCCTTTTGAGAAGCTGTCTAAAAAAGGTAATCAGGCAAAGATAACGGCGGTTAGTCTTTATTAACCTCGAACACCCAAATACTTCACATCTCTGCCTTGGAAGAGGGGGATTCTGCATGGGGGTAATAAAAAAAAAAAAGGAGCGATGGGGGAGGTTGTAGAATTTGAGCCCACACCCGTCAATTTTTTTTGTCAAGTTCCACAGCAGAGATTAAGATCTGAAGAAATTCATTTTGGTGGAATTTAATCCCCATAACCCCAGTAAATGTCTGTGACCTTTAAAGGCTGAGGAGTTATATTTTAACACCGAACAACCAAGCTGTGCGGCTAAACAGCTCATATCAGTGCAAACTGTGCTCAATAAATCCCTATTTGCAGCTTGATAAGTGAGGAGTGACACAATCCTACACAGAAGAAACTAGAGTGATTTGGAATTAATCTTTGCTGAAAAGCTTTAAAAAAAAATGCCGCCGACGGCAGGGGGGTAGTGTAAAACATCTGGAAAAGTGCTTGTGTCTGGCACGCGCTCAAATGTTAACCCGTGTTTCTACAGTAATTACTGTTAAGTGTAATGGTCTCTGGCTCATTGTTTCCTCATTAGATAGCGCGGTGGCCTTTCAGCTGCTCGCAGCACCCATTTTTTTAAAGCTCTGATCATTTGTTAAAAGAAAGCTTCATTTTCTTTTTACGTTTCAGTGCGTGCTTGTTTTAAGCACATTTTAAGTGAACAAATACAAAAAGCCTCGGCCACAACTGTCTTTACCGGTGGATACGGTTGTCTGCAGCGGAAAAATGGGCCAATCTGTATCGTCCACGCACAGATCGTTGAAGATCGTAGACCTCTATGTGAACTCGGAGAGCTAAAATCTTCATGCACATTTTTTTCCTACGGGTATGCTGCGGGTGATAGGTCATAACAAACACTTATACACGTAAGGATGAAGTAGGCATAGACCGTTGTTAAGAACCGGACATAACAAGTGTTGAGGTCCTCCATAGAAAATGCATTACCTCCAGTCCTTGTGAAATCAGGACAGAGCCTTCACTGTCACTTCCTGATACGTCTACCACCATATTGCAACCGATTGGCGCCTCTCGCCAGCGATTAGTCCAAGTCGGTCTGAGTCACTGTTGTAGAGGAACTACTGTCGCCCATCATTAGTGAGCTTGTTCTGGGTTGTTCGCAGTCCACACACCATCCACTGAAAGCGGATCGGGTACATCTGTCAATCAAACGTTAGAGGCGTGGCTAGCGGGAGTCACATGCTTTTACTGAGGCATCTGATTGGTCAGTTTATAACTTGAATAACTGGTGAAAAAAAAAATATATATATTTAAAAAAACCATTGGGATTATAAAGAACCCACGGGTACTTCCTATTTGGAACATAATATTCATGTCAACAGAAGTAGGTGAGACTTAACCGACACAGTCAGTACAGAGTAAGTACGCTCACCTTACTACCAATGGGACAGTACGACAGGGCACTGTACGACAGCATCACCAGTGCGTCATAAGTGCGATCAAATTATATTAGCCTTACGAATACTTAACATACACGACAATCAAATGTTCTATTTTAATGATGTTCCTTGAGGTAGCTGAACAAGACTTAAGGGAACTGTACAACACACCTACGCCTCCCTTATAGTTAAAGTCCCATCAGCTGTCATGCACCTAGTTGTGTGAAATTTGTTCTCCGCATTTGACTCCTGCAGACAGCTGCGCTCGGGAATCATTTGGTGGTTTAACCCCAGTCCAACCCCTTAATGCCGAGTGTCAACCAGGGAGGCACTGGATCCCATTTTTAAAGTCTTTGGTAGGACTCATCCTGGATTTGAACTCACGATCTTCCAGTCTCAGGGCAGACACTCTACCATAGGGACACTGAACTGGAGCCACTAGGCCCGAGTTGTTGCTCAGTCTATGACACTTCATGGGCCATGACAACCAAAAAAACCTTGCAGGATTATTCAAGACATTCGGAAGGTACACGACCATGGAGGATAACTGGTGTTGCTTGTTTTTTTTTTCGCTGTCCAGGGCGTAGAGCAGGGGTCACCAACCTTTTTGGAACTGCGGGCTACTTCATGGGTACTGAATCATACAAAGGGCTACCAGTTTGAAATAATACATTTGCTTAGTTTGCCTTTCGTTCTACATTATTAATAATGAATAATGATACTTCTCTATGTGAAGACACTGATTTCTTAGCATAATTATCAATAATGACAACAAGCTAGGAAACAGATATCAATATTCAGAACTTTATTAATCTCAACAGATCTTTCACATTTTGAGGTAATGAACAAATGAAATGTTTTTAACTATAATTATAATTATAACTTATTAATTAATTATTATTAATTAATTATAACTATTATTAGTGGATACGCTCCTCAAACGCTTTAATTCAGTCTCATGAACCCATCACTTTATTTTCCTTAAACCTCCGAACACGTTTAGTGACAGATCCCACAGAAGACAAGAATCTGCGCACGGTGCGTTCACTGAGCTAAGGACATAAGCGAACAGCCACTCGGCCCAACTCAGTCTTTGTCATTTTTAAACAATCTGCAGCACAACAAATCAGTTTTTCAGAGAACTCTTCAACACAATTTAATCAATCGATTATATCCGTATCAGTGCCGGTGTTCTATGTTTTCTCTGATAAACTGCTTCGTTTTACTGCCGATATCCGGGGCTCAGTGAACGCACCATTCAGAAACACTCAGCAGCTCTGGGTTCTGTTTCCATTACACATGAAACTTGAACCAAATTCTAGGAATTTTTAAAAAACAATGTCAGAATGATACGGTTTTATAATAATGCGATAAAATACAAATCAACTGACGCGATAAGTCATTTAACACGGCGATGAATGTGTGTGTGTTTTTTTTATTTGATTTACTAAAAAGGAGCATTTGAGTGACGTCACGTCAGCGTGCCGCGCTGGCTCGCGCAGCGAGTCCATTGACAGTCTCAGATGCAAGTCAGAAGTCTGTTCAGTAGTATGTAAAAGGATGTCCAGAACAAGTATTCAGGCTGCAGAAGTGCGGCTACAGATGAAGCTATGAGGAAATCTTCGTTATTGATTTTACAGAGGAGATGTGACGCTGATCTCTCATGGTGCCCGCTGTTCTGTACTCGGACAGACACATTTAATTAGACAAAAGTCAATTTCCATTGCAGTTCTGCGAAAAATGTCCATATCCATTTCAATACGCCCCAAAAC
>NC_050534.1:10222078-10242029 GCF_002922805.2 Oryzias melastigma | reverse complement strand
GCGTGTGGGTGACGTCACAGCTTTGTCTGGGGCGCGTGCAGCGCAGCTCAACTCAGAAGAGGGAGAAGTCCGTTCAACGGTTAAAATAAAGAGCAACAAATAAGCATCTGGACCTTTTTTCTGTCTGAAAACACGACAACATAAATTCAAGTTTCTGTCACGGTGCTCGCGCTCACGAGACTTCAGGCTCCAAGCTGCAAAAGTGCGTCTGCAGGTGAAGCGATGAGGAAAGGGGGAGGAGCTGCGCGATTCCGTATGACCCGCAATTTCTAAAGCGCTTTGACGCTGCGGGACCTCTCGGTGCCCCGAGAAAAACAAAATTTTCGAGCAGCTCACAAGTGAGTTGCGCTATTTTTAGAAGAGATCTGCGGACGACTTATGTGGTGCTCGCGGGCGACGTGTTGGTGACCCCTGGCGTAGAGGGTGATAGACGGGAAGTGCTGGATCCTAAAATCCTAGATCCTAGATTTCATGAAAATTATGATTGTCGTGCGAGTGGTAAGTCTCTTTTATGTTGTCCTTATGCCACACTCTAGTAATCAGTATCAGTCCTGACCACATAGAGTCCACAGGTGATACATAACTGCCAATAGGATGCCCACAAACCATATGCTTGGATTGTCTAATTTCCTAAATTGTAACAGTTAGTACGCATGTAAGTAGTGCTCACTTTTTGCATGAACAGGCCCCTTGCTCCAGGCATAAAGTTCACAGGGTTGAAAAAATGAACAATCCATATGACTCACATCCACTTCACCGTAACTTATCACTGTTAAGTGTTTGCTGAAACTTGTCACTTGAGGCATACTCGTAAAAAAAAGAGTGCATGAATATTTTCACTCAACGAACGCATCGGGTGGTCTACAACCTTGATAGTTCATCTGGGCCACTTGTGTGCCCCATACAAGTTTGTCCATTTTTCGCCTGCAGACAGCCTATATCTGCCCCTAAGGGCAGTTGTGACACAAGACAGACATAGAGATTTGTGTTCTTTGGTGGTTGGAAACTTATTTTCTCTGCTTGTCTAAACAAGTCAAAAAAACAAAACATTTCAAACATTTCACTTTTATTTACCAACATTTATGTTTTTGGGGCAAATTAAGGAAATTTGTTTGGTTTGAAGACATCAATTGCCAATTTGGTGAAATAATGAGTGCTTTTTACCCAGCAAACCACTTTTTGTTCAACACACTTGCAGCTAAATAAGAGCAATTTTTAACATTCTTCATGGTGAACTCAAGAGGAATATTTAAATGCCATATAAATCTAATTTTGATATATTTTAAAATATCAAGCTGTTTCCATTTTTATGACTCTTAGTGCTACATTACAGTTTGGCGTGGAGCTTCCAGAACTAGTTGGAGTATAACAACAGGCTTGTCCATGTGGACGATCCATTTGAAGTGAAGCCCAAGCTGTCAATCAGAGATAATGTTCTTGGGAATGGCAGCTCCATTCAGTTTCAACCAAGAGGAAACCCATTCTTGTTTCAGTTAGATACACATGGATGGACATGGAAAGTGAAGCAATTTGGCGTGTGAACTGTCTGGCAGGTGTGCATACGTGTGTTTTCCTGTTGTACCACTGACCTTGTTGTGATACAACAGCTATTACTATCCCCCCCCCCACCACCAGCACCACCCCACTACCACCCCACTACCACCCCAACCCCAGGAGGCCCTTTCATTCGGAGGATGCTGTAAGGTAGAAGGCCACAGCTGGCATCACAGAGATCCTAATAACCACAATGCAGTTCACTGAACCAGGAAGTGCCTATTAAACCAGGCAGGATCACTGACAGTAGCGAAAATCACCCATCACTGTCACCTGACAGGGCCTGGAGGTGCAGCAGGAGACGGGCATGATCCACCTGCTAGAATGGAGATATGTGCAGCATGTGAGGCTTTTATTAGATTTTATAGATATTTTCAATCTGAATCTAAGGATGAATCTCAATTCTGCCTCTTGGAGCTACAGTTTTTCTGTGCATCCATGTTTTCAGAAGAAGGAAAAGTAAAACTATAAAGGACCAAACTACAAACACTGAGGGGGGATGGACATTTCCTCAAAATTTACCATGTTTTTCACACTATAAGGTGGAAAATGTTTTTCCTCCCAAAACAACAACGTGCGTTATTATCTGGAGAAACAACGATACATGCTAACGTGTAGCATTGTCAGACTGTTAGCATTATTACAGTAATATTTGTTTTTAGCAGTCCTAGTCTAGCATTTTTTTCCTTTTTAAGAGTTGCAAACAAGGTTGGGAATTACAGGAACTGTTACATACGGTAACACTTCTAATGTGGCAAACGTGTAGCGCAAATGTGTTGCTTTTTTATTTTATTTTTTTATGTTACTAACGGTGTTGGAAGTTACCATAGTCACAGTAATGTTTGTTTTAGCTGTATCAGGTCGTTTTTTTTTTCTTGCTTCTAACATGGCTAACATTTAGCGTGTTACAAATAACTTCTTTTGTTACTGTGCACATAGTTAATTAATATTAATATTTAATATTTGATATGAATATTAATTTGAACATCACTGAGTGATCCAAGTGATCCAACTTGAATTACTTGTCTTAAACTTTTTTTTTTAAAGCCTATTTAAAACTTTCTATGTAGTAGTATCATTTAAAAATTAAGTAACTTCTGCTTATGTTTAAATGTAGACACTTCACACCTAAAACATATTTAAGGAGATGGTAGATGCTACAAAAAAGTGTCCTAATGACATAATTTCAGTCAAAGGAGCAAAAATAGCTTATGAGGTAGGAGGTCCAAATATTGACCTCCATTAAAATAAGATATTGATCTATGAACATTTTAAGACAGTGCTGATTATTTAATGAGAATGTCCCAATTTCCTAACATGACTGTAATTTCGTGGTCCCTAAAGCGCGGTACATACAATATATATATTTTTTCGTTTATAATAATAAAAAATGGTCTGTCCACCTGATAATCTGGATAACTTTATAGAATCATATTACGCAAAGAAAAGCACCATGAATTTGTTCAGTTAAAAGCAACTTGTTTTGATGATTGAATAACATTATTTTATAATTTTATTTGTGTGAAAGGTGTATTAAAATTCAGATAGTTTTTTCTAAGTCATAATTAAAAAAAAAAAAAAAATGAAATGTTGTCTTTGACACTGTCTCGTGATATATCGGGGATATATATATCGTGACAAGTGTACCACGTTACGTATCGGGGATACATATATCGTGACAAGTGTATCACGATACGTATCGGGGATACATATATCATGACAAGTGTACCACGATACGTATCGGGGATACATATATCATGACCAGTGTACCACGATACGTATCGGGGATACATATATCGTGACCAGTGTACCACGATACGTATCGGGGATACATATATCATGACAAGTGTACCACGATACGTATCGGGATACATATATATCGTGACAAGTGTACCATGATACGTATCGGGGATACATATATCGTGACAAGTGTACCATGATACGTATCGGGGATACATATATCGTGACAAATGTATCACGATACATATCGGGCGTACATATATAGTGACAAGTGTACCACGATACTTATCGGGGATACATATATCGTGACAAGTGTACCACGATACGTATCGGGATACATATCGTATCGTGACACATGTAATATTATACACATGGTAATGTCAGATTCTTGCCAATACACACCCCTAGTGAACACAATAGTGAAAAAGAAAAGTCAAATCCTACCTCATACTCATAGTCTTCAGTCCTTTCCGCCTCTGCTGGAGTATTAGACATGTACTCTGGACATTCATAGTACTCGTGCTCCATGGTCTGAATGGAATGACAGCTACAGGGAAAAGACATAACAAAAACTGGTTGGAAATCAATCACTCATGTTCTGCTTTTCTATGTTTTCTGAATAGCCCTACAACATAAATGTTATTGATCTTATCAATAAATATCCCTGCAGACTTTGTCAGTGTCTTTTTAAATTGTTCTAAACTACTTGGAACAATCATTCTATTTCAAAAGTCTTTAAATTGGTCCTCGATTTGCAAGAAAATCTCTACCATTACCTCCGAATTACAGCCATGACTTCTGTAAATTGTCGCTATTACTGCCTCTCTGTAATCACTGACCACGACAGGTAGATTTGTGGTTTTATGAGACAAATTGATTTCATTTCCTGCCCAGCACAGACCTATAAATAACCTTGGAATGAACGGTCTCAGGATGCCTGCTTTATCAGCCCATTGGCTTTTAATCGGCAAGCAAAAGTCCCCATTAAAGAAAATGGATGTAGCACAGCGAAACAATTATTGCTGTGCAGTTTAGCTGTACATAATGAGATCACAGTGCGGAGTTTGGACTGGGGTGTTTATGCTGATATGTGTTTCTAAAGCTATATTCACACAAAGCATGTGACACAAAACACTTCACGAATCCGCTGAAAAAGAATTCTTGAACGTGGACTTTGCATATGATGTTCACACTGGACAATCAGGGAGGGGCTTCTTCTTTTGGTACTGTTTACTTACTGCATGTTCCAAAATATGAATGACTTGTCTTGTATAAATATGGCTGGGCAATAAAATGCAATTACTAATTTGTTCTTAATAGTTTCTTATGTCAAATTAAAGGTAAGCCATCCATACATTATTGCTAAACCCAAGTCCCTGATTGGTCAAAGTTCAACCTGGTTTAACCTGCGTGTCTATTGAATGCATGTTTTATACATAGAGCCCAAAAACTGTCGTAGAAACTTGCATATCTATGCGTGAATGCAAGTTTTGAACCCAAAAGCCCGAATACACATTTATGTGCTTTTACAAAGACTTTTCATTGCCAAGAGCGGTATGAACATAGCTTTGGGAAACAGAAGAAAAAAGTGAAGGACAGGGGCATCCCTGCAGATTCTCACCTGTCAGAGAGCAGGAATGGACAGATGTCAGGGACCGGTGGGGTGGAGGGTTGCAGCTTGGCCAGCGCCATGATGTGCTCAAAGGTGATGTCTGTCTGCGTGCAGACATCAACCACGCACACGTCTTGTGGCGAGCCGCTGTGGCTGTGCGAGACAGCAGGTGCAGCCCTGTTGGGGGTTCTTCGTAGAACCTGCACAACGATGGGGTCTCGTCTGATGGCTTCCACCACCGCCTCTTCATGTTCAGTTCTGGAAAAGTCACGTCCGTTTACCTGTGGTGTCAGATATTAGAGTTTTATGAGCTGTTACCCCACATTTATAAGCAAAAAAAAAACATTTTTAAATGGTAAAAGTTGTTACTGTTACATTAATTTGATATATTTCTATGGTTAGAATATAAAATGTGTGTCACATAGAAAACTAATATTGGATTAATTAATGTTGGATTCTCTCCAGCACATCCGTCTACATCTGAGTCTGGAAGCATGTCACGTGTCTTAAATACATCCACTGAAACACTAGCAAAGTTAATAAAAAATAAATGTCTTCGGAAAGTTATTTTGTGTGGGAATGAGTTTGTGACAAAACTAATACACTTTGACTTCAAAATGTTGAAAAAAGAGGCATTTTGATGCAACATCAAATGAACACTTTCAATAAAAGTCTATGTAAATGCTCGTTTATGCGTGTTTCGGGCTTCTGCGTTCAAAATCCTCTTGTTTACGAGTCGCTACCCAAGTTTCAACGTTAGTTAAAACATTGACTCGGATTTGGTGGTGACGTTTTGGTGTCCCTTTTCATTCAGAAAAGTGTTTTAAACTGTTTTAAAACTAATCATGGAGGATAAATTAACCATTATGGTTTGTGTATGAAGAGATTTTTGTACTACCATATTGAAAGCAAAAGTCCCAGTTTTAAGATCAAAATTAAATATTAGTTGAATGCCAAATTAGCTTTTAAACAAAGAAAGAAAAAAAAATACTTAGGTCAGCCCAAACAGCTAGCATGTAGGCTAGCTGGAAAAATTGCTAAATTTCAAAGTAGCCTAAAAAACTGGAAAAAAGCCTAAATTAGCCAAAACAGCTAGCATGTTGCTGAAATATTAGCTAAACTCCAAAATAGCCTAAAAAATCTTAGTAAATGCCAAAATAGTCAAAAAAATGAACAGAATGGCAATTTTTAAAACTTCAAAACCATAACTTTTTAACATTATGAATATTTAAAAGGCAGGAATATTTTTTCCAGAATAAATCAACTTAAACTTTAAAGAACTTTCCATATTTTACTCTCCTCAAAAATATATTTTGTCACAGTTATACAAGTTACAAATAAATACAAGATAACATCGAACCATTAATAACAATAAAATAAAATGATCTGGAGGTCCGGATAGAATTCCCCGGCGGCCCAGATCTGGCCCTGGGCCTTGACTTTGACACGTGAATTTAGGGTGACATTTGTGCCACCAAGCGGCCTGGTGATTGGTCTAGATCAGGTGTGGGCAAACTACAGTCCAGGGACCATATGCGGCCCCTCACACTATTTAATCTGGCCCGCCAAACTAGAATAGATTATATTGATAATCTTTGTTAATGTTTTATTTTCCCTGGTTTTTCCCCATCGATCGCACTCTACTAATAAATTGACATTTGTTTAGGCAGACAGACAGTTATTCTGCATGTGTGTGTTTATTGTCGTTTTTTTTTCCAAGACCGACATGCCTTTTTCCAATCATTCCAACACCACATGAATGCAGCATTTCTCTAAATTTGTCTCATGAGGAATTTCAACCTATTGGTTCAACTGGCACTAGAATGAGAACTAAAGCCACAGTTTGAAAATAAAAACTCCAAAATGTTCTGTTTTAAAAATATAAATATTTATTTTTCGTCCAGATTCCTATTCCTTTCTCTTATGAAGTGGCCCACAAGTCAAAAAGTTTGCCCACCCTCCCTGGTCTAGATTCTATCCAATCAAATCGCCATATTTATCCAACATGGTGTCTCCCACTGAGGATCAATCGGCAAACAGGCTCTATTGCCCTTTATTTTGCCTCCTTGGCTGAAGTAAAACATCTTTTTAAAATAATTCATCCCTATTTATTTATTTTTTTTAGCATTGATTAAATTTCTTTCAGTCAGATTTGTGAATTTATGGTTGAGGATCTCCCGAAACCGTAAAATAAACTGTAAAGTTTATCTACTGAAATTATGCTAAACAAGCCTATGAATCCTCCGGGGCAAAATATTGGTAAAAGAAATTTGATTTTCTTTAAGATTTGTTTATTTCAGAAAAAAAGACAAGATTTAAAGCACAAAAGTCTTTCGGATTAACAGCAGTAGTACCCCTAAGTAAGGAAAAGAAAGATGCCTCAGCAAAGCAGAAGGAATTCGATTTTTTTTCTTTAATGTTAATTTTCACAGGGTGTTATTTTTATTTATTAGGGTTTTTTGCTTCATAAAAAGGGTGGCATCATATTTCCCATGAAAAATTAAAACTAAAAGAACATGGGGGCCTTGACAGTCCTGTTCTATATAGTCTTCTTGGAGCTACTGAGTTCAGGAAGTTGGTAAGAGTATTTGAGAACTACAAAAGCTAGCACTATTTAAACCTAATATAGCGGCGTCTAAAATGATGATGCCATCTTATGGGTGATTATGGTTACCGGCTTTTATCACCAAGGCCCAATCATGAGCAGCAGTTGGAATGTTATGGAAGCCATCACTAAAACGACACCTGGATGTCTTCATTTGCTTTTACTACACTGTGCGATCCACCTTTTGATGAAGAAGCTGGGGGGTGATGAATAGGCCGCCAGATGGTTTTACAACATGTCGCATTTTTATGTTTCTTTTGAAAAGCTTTTTCAGGCATCTATTTTATAGTTATTTTAAATGTAAAAGGGGGGAATTTTTCTTTATCGTCATTTTTTGCAAAAGTTGTTTAAAGGATTGAGTCTCTGCTTACCTATCATTGAAATATTTCCCCACAGGACTTATATTTTAATTTAATCACACCTTTCCGTCTGTACGTGTGGTCAGATGTATGCAAGCAAAGCACTTGCACGGAGACGTATAGCAGTGCGGATTCCATCAATATTGAGCAGTAATTCCATTTTGATTACAAGATCCCGTTCTCATTGCTCCAAGGTGCTCTTGTGACCACTCTGACTAAGACACAATATCGTCTCCTTACATCATCTAAGAATAGTTCACGGCAGCCCATAGGGGGAAGCTGTAATGAACCAACAATATAGCGCAGCCTTCATATACCTCTCAAGTTAAAGGTTATCTTTGCCAATAAAAATGGTTCCCAGTAGCCCCAAACCAAAGCCTCTTGTCTGTCCAAACATTCCCTCTTAAAGGTCAAGGTTCAAAGTGCTGCTCTGCACTTAAGGATGAATGAATATAATGTTGCTTGGAGAATGAATAAACGGCTTCGTCTTTGTGTCTGTCGGTGAAGCCGGCGTGATATTATGTGTGTGGATCAAGGTCATCAATGAAAATGGGATTCAGTTCCTGCTTTTCTGTTTATCACTTTGCACGTTTGTGAAGTGATACTTTAAATTCAAATGGAGTTGTTGTAGTACTGTTGACATGTTTGTGAAATGCACAACATTGCTCTTTTTTGTCATTCGTCTAGCAACTGGAAAAAACATTTATTTAGGAATAAAGTCAACTCCCCCTTATCTAGTTATGTGATATTAATAGTCTTGGGGTTCACACTGGATTGTCACTACCAGATACTAGTGCATGTACTTGCAGTTGGAAGAGACTTTGTGCAAAGACATCCATATGTGCAAGTTTTCAGCACAAAAACCCAATACGCACATACAGGCGCAATTACAGACTTTTCATAGGAAGTGCTTGCTTAAACACATATTTCTGAGCCCTGTGAGCGTAGCATTAAATTTACTAATTGTAAAATGGACTTAATGCTGATTACTGTCAGTTTTTCATTAAATACAATGCAAAGAAAAGTGAGTCAAAGAAAGTCAATTAAGGCGCACTATAGTACCAAATGCCACAAATAACATCACAACCGTCAGTGTTTATGATACTCCTCACAAACTCATATGGGGTTAAATGCCAAATAAATTGCCTATATATACCATATATAAATATTATATACACCATATATACATACACGCACGCACACACTGTATATTCGTAAATAACCAATACATATTTTATAGAAATGTAATTTTAATTTACATATCTTACTGAATACAAAGCTTTTGACCTCTACATAAAAAACTTGTAGCCATGAAACATGCGTGTCAGCTAAAGCAGGTTAAACTTTGACGAACTAGAGACTTGGAAACAAACCAAAATCAGAGCCTACTTTATCTTCTTTCACTTTCGGTTCATCCCTTTCGGGGTCGCCACAGCGTAACAGCACCCACTGTTTCGCATCAGTGATTTGGCAGAGTTTTTACGCCGGATGCCCTTCCTGACACAACCCTGTACTTTAGGGGCACAGGGACCCAGTTAGGCAGCAGCGTCAAGGGTCTTACCTAAGGACCCAATCTGGGTGGGGATCAGTGGACAACCCTGGGAATCGAACCCAGGGCTCCTGCGTTCCAGCCCTTCACCTAGCCCACTGAGCCACCACTCTTCTGACATGATGGTAATCCATATCCACCTTTGTTAGGATGCTAGCAATAAACCAAACCGTTTTTGTTTCGAGCTCAAATCACAACTTCCAGCTGTAGGTGATGGACGTGTGGTAGTAAACAGAAATAAACTGACAAAGAAGCCCTTCCCTGCTTGTCCAGTATGATCACCATGGGCTTAAAGTGCGTTCTTGAAACGCACATTAAACCCCGTTTGTACGTAGCTTTCAACCTAGCTCAAACAAAAGGTCAAAGGTTGCTTTCCAGATTCTTTTTTTGTGAAGCTCCCATGATTTAAAAGCTTTTACCGCTCACCTTTAAGTAGAGATTGTCCGTCAGATCTGAGAAAAGTCATAAACCAATCAGGGCTTACTTTGAAGCTGTCAATACGCTCAATATGTTGCGCTGCTTGTGTCAACCTTTAAATGTGTCACTGCGTTATCAGTTGGACACTAAAATGGCTAAATGTTGCTTCTACACATGAATCCACACAGGAATGATAAGAGAAAAGTAGAGATAAGAAATAGCATTTGTTATATATTGTGTGTGCACATGTGTGTGTGTGTGTGCACTTGTGAATGGCTGCGTTTGCTAAACTGAGATAAGAGCCAACCACTCAACCTCACAGCTAAATCTGACAGGCGTTTTGTCATTGTGAACAAATGGAAACACGCACACAGACTACACACAAATACATGTTTGTGCACAGCGTTACATCATCTCCAGACAGACTTCAAACATCTAGACAGTGTGGTTGTCTGCATTAATCATGTTCTACTGAACAATGCTGGTCCCTCACACTGAGTAAACTGACAATAGACGTTGAAACAATAAGCTGCGGTGGTGGCGGCGGGGGAGCTTTTCGTTTTTGCCGCTGACCTTTTCCGTACTCTACCATTTTTATTTTCACCTCAATCTCCCACGTCGGGATTTGTTGGCGAAGTTCAGCTCATTGAAAGATCTGCTTCTTTTGCATTCATGGAAAGTGGATTGTTGTGATGAGTGAGGATGCGCAGGTGGCGTCCTCCAATAACCTGTCGGATCTCATTTCCCCTTCCCCCGTTCCCCCAACGTGGGACGACTCCAAGGGATCAACGTCAGAAATGTCTCATTTCAATAAGAAAAGTCTCCAACACACAGTATCACGTAGGCTCAACAAGACCCCCGCTTTCAGGCAGCTGAGTGACAGGATGTGTGACTTATGTACTCAGTGATTCCAGTTTTGTCGAGAATGGGATGCTATCGAATACTATATTGATGTTCTGTTTCTCTGAGTGGATTTGCTTGAAATATAGTAGCTGAGGTTTAAATTACATAAATAAAATTTGGGGAAAAAATGGTTTTAGTCTGAGGTCCTTCACACTGTGTATAGCGTTCCATGCTAGTGCTAGTTCAGCCAACCGGATGTTAGTGTGTAGCTATTGTATTTTTTGGACTACTAGTGGCTCTAGAGTATAAGTCGCAGCATTAAATATTTAATATAATAAAGAAAACCATTGTATATTGTCACACTTTTGGGAGAAATTAATTAAACAAATACGAGATCAGGAATTAACATTTCTTCTCAAAAGGCAAATCATACTAGCGGAATAGCTAACAACAATAGACTATATGTACCATTTACGACCATAACACATTGGTATTATTTAGCTTCATGAAACTTATCTAGTTATCTAATATATTAGTGCAACATACACTTTTACTCATATAACCATAGCATAAAGAAAATGCTTACGATTTAGCTCTTTATATCACTTTAAATCACGTAATTAGTTGAATTCTTCATTCTGTGTTGCTTTGGAACAATTTCGGCAAGCTCAGTGTGATGTTGCATTAACACAGAATATGATTTGCGTAGCAGGGGCGACCACTTTCAATGTTTGATTAATGGTACACGGTAAATCTGAGGTCCTGCGGTGCGATTTGAGCAACTGGAGCAGCGCAGCATTCAGCGCGAATTGAGCATGTTCTGCCCGATCCAAATTCTTCCCTTCTCCCTACTCCTCAAGTGCTAGGGGTGTCTGGAAGAAGAAGCTAGAAGCTCTGCGCTAACGTAGCTGACCTGTGGCTATTGATGACGTCCGAATTCTGTGACACTAATTTTCCATAACTCTCTGTTTGGAGGGCCAAATGTGGGGGTAGGGAGAAGAAGGGAAGAATTTGAATTGGGCCTTCAAATATCTCAATTTTGGCAGGTCGCCACGTAGCATCTACCAATCAGGGACTCAGCTTTAGGCATGTGATGTTTTCAGTGACTCCATCAGTGGGTAGAATACTAATCCAATGCGAGCGTCCCACAGGGGGCCACGGCATCAAGCTAAGGAACACATTTTCTGACAAGCCGCAAGCAGTGAATTCGCCACGAAGTGAAGGAGGGGCGGGCCACACGAATTTGTCACGCGAATCGTGTTCATAGTTCTTCTTCTTGTGTTGTTGTCAGTAGCAAATACTGATACACACCAACAGTGCCCTCTAGTGGGCGTTGCTACTTATTTTTTATAAAACTACATATCTAAGTATAAGTCGCACCCTGGACAAACTATGGCGTATAACTATGTAAAAAATGGGAATTATACTCAGAACAAAACACTAATCTGTTTATTTCAAGTGTTGGAAATGTAACTATAATGCTAAAATACTATTTATTCATTCTCTAAGCCTGTTTAATTATCCTTCATTATTAGTGAAGTTATGGTCTAAAAATAACCAACGATGGACGTAATCTGTGAAGTAGTCGTAACTGTTTTAAACATTTATTATAAATGTTTTAAGGTTATAAACTATTCACTACACACTTTGTAACGCCTTTCCTAAACAGACATTTTACACTTTTACACTTTCTTCATAGAAAAATAGGTCCAGTGTTAAAGAATACAAAGAAAGATCTGCCCTCGATCAAAAATGTACGTAAATTTGACGAGCTGAACGCATTCTATACAGGAGACACAAATGAGATTAATTGATAAGATCAATGGCCAATCAAGATGCAGAACACAAATTCCTTTTAAAATAAAATAAAATAAAAATGAATCATGTCCTGCTTTGTCCTAAAAGAAATAAGGGAAACACTGTAACAGCTTTTTGGGTCATAGGGTTGCTGGTGCCTATCCTAGCTACTGTTGGCTAAAGGCTGGGCACACCAATATCCACAAGTCACCAGTCCATCTTAGGGCCACACAATCGATTTTAAATTCAGAATTTCACTTATGAAGCATATTTTTTGGTTGTACTCGAAATTATTGTGTATTATTTTAGTAAGTTGTAAAAATTCAAAGTGAATCTTTTTAGTTAATACATTTACATTTGAATTAATTAATGGGCTGATATCCCCGCTAATTAATTACATTTGGTAAATCATTTTAAATTTGAAGCTTGTAAGTATTTGCGCTCACTGCAGTCATGTGATGGGGGGGGGGTCATTGATTTTTAATAAAAATAAAAACTACCATTTCTAGATCCTAAAAAAGTTCTGATGGAACAAAAAATGTAGTTCACTTTCTGATGAGCTGGATAACATTTTTGCATTTTTTAGCAAACCTTGATGCTTTTTTCCAATCAACAACTGCTCACTATGCATTGTGCTGTTTTACATTTCAGCATCACACCAATTAATCAAAGTGACAAGGTACTTAATGAGAGGCAATTAGCGTGTTAACCGAAATGCAAATCAGACAAGGAGAGAGTGCAGGAAGGTGGGAGGGATTTGTACCGCCGTGTTGGCGGTTTGGAGTGTGTGGTGGTTTTGTGAGATTAAGTTGCGGCGATGAGTTCAAGGAGATTTTTGCTCCTGCTAGAACCCGCACAGGTTGAAGTTCAGTTCGGCTCTTCCCAACTGTGCTCATCCTGCATCCATGTTCACGCCTGTGAGTGTCACATTGCAACGAGTGTCCTTGAGTTTTTTTTCTACATTGGTTCCTGCACAACAGGCGAAAACAACCAATTAGTTCTGCCTGAAGAAGTCGGCATGACAACACGAAACATGGATTTACCAGCTGCTGTCAGGATGGATGTTAAGTAGCCCGTGCAGGTCAATCCCTTCTTCATCTCTAAGAGTCTGTGCGCTGCAGATTAGAGACTTTCCTCCAGGAATGGCTCTCTTTCCTTTAGATCTTGCAGTTTGAGGAAGGGTAAAAGATAAAACGGCTTTATTTTTTTTTATTTTAGCCAGAAACTGACATAGTTTTAGGAGGCATCACAACAAAAAGCAGAGTCTTCCCCACGCGTCCCTCTTCAATGACACTCACAAACGGGTCTCAAGCTGCTGCCGCCAGGATTGTTCTGGTGGAGTCTGAACGCCGTTGAAGAGTTCTTCAACCAGATTGACTTGCTGCTCTGCAGCTGATCAAGCTGAGGGAAGCTCAAGCAAAGACCCTTCTAAAAAAAGGATGCTTTTAGGGTTCAGACTTCATAAAATGGAACCAGGAAATAAAACAAAAGTAAATGATGATAATTCACTGCAGAAAAATGTGCTTCTTTAAAACTATCTTAAAAAACATATTGGAATAAAAAAAAAAAAAATCTGATATTACATGTGTGTTTTATCACTAAATGCTCTTATATTAAAAAAGGAAAATCTCAAAATAGGACTTATTTAGTAAAAAAACATGTTTCACCTTTACTATTTTGGTTTTACACTGTAATTATATTATTTTCACATTACAGGGGTAGTATTCTGAAAAGTGTGTTTCTGATTTCCACCACATTAGAGTTTGTAGTTATCTTTTCAGTCAAAGTATACAAGGAGACAGAGTCCGGAAAAAGATATTTAAAAATGAATAAAAATAATTGTTCCCTCAAATTAATAATTTGTGCTAACAAATTAGTATTTTATAGGCAAAAATGATCATTTTGTGTGCAAAAAATTTGTATTTCGTGGAAAATAATTTGTTTTTTGTTTGTGGACAGAATTGAGCATTTTAGCAATTTTGTATTTCGGGGATATAAATTTGTTTTTCATGAGCACAAATTTGTTTTTATTTTGTGAGCACAAATTAGCATTTTGTGCGCAAAATTAGAATTTTGTGAACACAAACTAGCATTTTATGGCCCAAATTAGCATTTTGTGGACACAAATTAGCATTTTGTGCGCAACATTAGAATTTTATGAACACAAACTAGCATTTTATGGCCCAAATTAGCATTTTATTAGCATTTTGTGGACACAAATTAGCATTTTATGGGCAAAACTAGCATTTATTTAGCATTTTGTGCAGATAGTTTAGTATTTTTGGGACACAAATTAGCTTTTTTTTTGGCAAAACCTAGCATTTTGTTAGCATTTTGTGGGCACAGTAACCATTTTCTTAGCATTTCATGGACACAAATTAGCCTTTCGTGCATATAAATTAGCAATTTGTGCTCAAAATAGCATTTTGTGCACGGAGAACAGAGTCTTTTCTTGCTTTTCTGTTGTTGTAGAGTTAGACGAGCTAATTCTTCTTTAACGGTCCTGGTACATCGCCGGTCCATCCTGGGAAAGGATCCCTCCTTCATGTGGACATCTCTTCTTTTCTCCTGGAATCTGTTTTCTTAAGGAGTTTTCCTCACCAAGAAGGAGAGTCTAGAGGGATGACAAGTTTAGCTTAGTCTGTTTAGTTTAGCAATCGGCTTTTGCTTATATTTGTACAATTACCAGCATGAAGCCCAATGAGACAATTGCTTTGTGATTTTAAGCTCTGTAAATAAAATTGAATTGAATTTTCTCTGCGACAGAATCAGCTGATTAACGTTGAGTATGAAAACACTTTACTACTGTAAAGTGTTGCAAATTAGCCCAAAGCTTCTTTTCTCTGCTTCAGAATCTGCTGGGATTAAGTTATATTTGTAAACAATTGAAGACTTGCAGTGTTTGAGAAAAGTTTTTTTTTATATATTACAGGGAAAATACAAAGATTTAACTAAAGTATGTTATTTTTTACGATATTTGTTGAGATTTAATCAATTATTTTCTTTTTTTTTGTACATAGTCTAGTTCACCCGAATTTTGCATTGTTTTTGTTTTACCATTATTATAAGGATTATTGTTGGTTCAGAAAAAAAGAATAGTTTTCTTTTGAAAGAAAAGACGTTAATTGCGCATTGGATCGCTCTTTTTGGTTGCATTACTCTGAAACACAATTTTAATGTAAAAAAAATGCACAATTTGTTTGAGTTGGCAGCAGCAATAAAAACGTCTTAAAAGTCATTTTTTATTACCGTTTCCTTCACATACTGAGTTCTTCATATCATCTAAGATTCGGTTTCAGACCTGTATTTGTCTGTCACTGTTACTTAAAGTCAGCCAGTGGGATAAGAGTTGGTAAAATATATTCAGTTTTACAGAAAACCCCATAAAGAGACAAAGAAATCTCTCTCTACTTCATCCATCCCTGTAGAAAACGAGCACGGAGACATCAGAGACCGCAGAATGGTGACTGTCATTCCAAGCAGCCATTTCTGATGTAAGTAGGGGGAAATCAAAGGTTATCATCTGACAGTGAATGCATTAGGAACCATCTTATTTCCTGCTCTTTGTGCCACTTCTGCATGCAAAATGCAAGGCAGCCTTCCATTCAATTAGGTTTCATGAATACAGATGTTGCCTTGGAATGAAACAAAGGTTGTCATATTTTTGGTTGGAGAATTATTTGTTTATCAACCAAACAAGTCAAAAATCTGCGCTACACAACAGTTTTTCTTAATAGCTACTTTAGCGAGACATTTTTCTTTATTTTCCTTCGTAAAATGACTAATGCCTCGTGCCCGGCGGGCTCGTACATCATGTGTCCACGTTTAACTAATAGGCTCCGTGTCTTGGCGGCGCGTTATGACAAACTGCATCAACAAGACATTCATTACCCTCAACAACCTAGCAACCAAATCACAATTACCGCAATCCAAGAGTGGGCATCCAGCTCCGCGGCCGCGCTCCTAACCGCCACGCATAAATTAGCCTCCTTTTGTCACATCGGGGGGGCTGCTGAGTTGAAAATTAGCTCTGTTAGTTTTCCTCCTGATGACACTGGGGCTGTGAATGCTGGATGGCTGCGAAACGTCCTCCCTGTGAAATTAACACATTTTGTTTGGGGTGGTTATAAACGCGTCTAAGGATCGGCGAAATGTTCATTATGTGTGTTTTACGCACGTATTGTTGTGTGGAGGTGCAATCGGGCGGAAAGTTGCCTCGAGTGGCTCATGTAAATGGTGTGTGTGTGTTAGCAGGACTCTATTGTTGATCTGTGTCTTCTCCGCGGCCATTAAATTGCCATTAATCTCTCATCTGCCACTGAAACAACAGGCAGTGAGCTGAGTTTAACAATAGACCGGCGCGTCTTCCAGCCTCGCGTTTCGCACCGGCAATGAGTTGGAATTAGGCGCTTGGGGGTCACCGATTAGACCCGCATCATTCATCCAGATGGCTGGGTTCACAAAGAGGTGAGGTTTTTAGGGCTGCCGTAGTTGAGCTGTGTGGTTCTTCATTACAACGTGCTCACTAGAAAAGTTGCATTACCTGCGATAATGCTAGTGTGAATGCTTTTGCTGAAAGTAGTCGCTGAAGATGCACAAGCTTTTTGCTGAAAATGCAAAAGTTATTTGCAAAATGTAACATTTTCTAAAAGACTGAAAATTTTGTTAAAGAACTATGAAAAAATGCTAACGTTGACCTAAATTTCTGAAAAAAATTGTAGTAAAATTACTTAAAAATTCCTTGTACAAGCCAATTTTGCCAAAAAACTTTAGTATGTTGCTTAAATATGAGCTAAACTCCAAATTACCCCAAAAAACCTTAGTGGATAATAGATTAGTCAAAATAGCTAGCACATTGCTTAAATAGTAGCTACACTCCAAACTAGACTAAAATTCCTCAGTAAATTAAATTAGTTAAAAAAAATTTGCCTGTTGCTAAAATATTAGCTAAACTATAAATTAAAATAAAAAACTCAGTAGATGCTAAATTAGGCAAAAAAGCTAGCACATTTGTTAAAAACTAGCTAATCTGCAAAATAGCCTAAAATTCACCAGTAAACTAAATTAGTTAAAAAAAGTTAGCCTGATGCTAAAATAGAAGCTAAACTCTAAAGCAGCCTAAAAAAAATTTCAGTAGACAACAAATTAGCACAAAACATTAGCATGTTGCTAAAATATTAGCTAAACTCTAAATTAGCATAAAAAATCCTTAGTAGATGCCAAATTAGCCAAAGAAGCTAGCACATTGCTTGAATACTAGCTAAACTGAAAGATAGCCTTAATTCGACAGTAAACTAAATTAGTTAAAAAAGTTAGCCTGTTGCTAAAATTGAAGCTAACACTAAATTAGCCTAAACAACCCCAGTAAATAACAAATTAGCCAAAAAGTTAGCATGTTGCCAAAATACTAGGTAGGTTAAACTCATTTTTTTTTTATGAAAATGACAATAAAAGATTAAAACTTAGCCCATAAATATATTTAAAGATTTGTTGCTAATCTACCTAAAATTTTGAAATTTGAAGACTTTCTTGTTCATTTCCTATGGGGCATATTTTGCTCAATATTTCAAAAACTATAAAGTTTATGAATGCCAAAAATACGAGCACTAATGTCCTGAACAAGCTGAACGTGTGAATGAGTTTATGTACCAAAAAGTGTACGGAAAGAAGCAGGAGAATCACTATAGTGTGAATGCTTACTAAGCAACTACATGTGCCCCTCATAAGAAAAAAAGTTATTTGTTTTTCTATTTATGAAAGTTTTTGTCTTTTATTTTTTAAGTTTTTAAAGCAACTTTCTGGAAAACCATAAATATTTACGTCTAGACTGATTATTGCACTTTTTCTATTAGCCGATAAACCACATCAGAGAAGAAAACAGTTATGTGGCCCTCACAAGAAAAAAATTGGGGACTCCTGCTCTAAAGTTATAAACAGGTGTGGTGCGTTCAAGAACTTGGGTTTTTTTATTTGCTTTTTCGAGCCCGTGTACTCACAGCCGAAAGAGTTTTGGTGCAAAATGTCAAAGTGGTGCAAATCTTGCTCCAGTTTTGTTCTTTCACAGCTCTATTCCGATATATGAAAGACTTGATGTCATATAGTTTTGGCAGAGCACAAACCACTAATATTAATTTATCCTTAATCATCAATTGTTTTGAAAATAACTTTACTCATATGTCACTTCCAACGCCGAGACCCTAATTGCTCCAAGTTCATGTTTATATTAAAAGTGGGGTCATCTGGGACCCATAAGATAACACAGGGATGATATTGATGCTCGCAGTACTGCCACATTCACGCCACGCTTGGAAATATGCGTTCGAGCGACCATGTCGAAAGAAGAGTCTAAGTAAATGGTGCATATCCACATATCAGACAACTTTGTTCAAACTCTCACATTTATAAGTTGCTACACAAGTCCCTACAACCAATGTTGCTATGTATTTCTGAGCGTTTGCAGCTACCCGCTAACGTAGATGACTGGCGACTATTGATGACGTCATCAAACGGTAGTAACGTCCAACTTTGAAGACAAGAGTTTTGTGCCTGAATTCCCCACAATCACTATATAGTGCGTTCACCATTTTCTAGTGCTGTCCAAATCTACTAATTCCAAAATCGAGTGCACTCGAAATTTCCCAAAAGTCTTGCACAAAACTAGCGTTCATCGATGCTCACTAGAATAGACCACAATGCATTGCGGTCGAACAATTTCGAACAAAAAAACGTGTTTAAATGTATTTTTTTATAAACCATCCACATTTTCACCATCAGAACACTAAGAAGTTACTTCCATTCATCCAGAATCTTTTATATTCCTGAATAGAACTGTGAAAGAAAAAGCCTGGAGCAAGATTTGCGAGATTTGCACCACCGTATGCTAAAAACATTCAAGAACCTGCATTCAGTGCATTGTTGAACTTGCCACACACATGTTGTGTATCAGTCCAAGCACATCAACGTCCAGAACTTTACCAGCCTAATATACCAAAATTCCTGCTATTGCAGATGTGTACAACGCACCCCAAAGCCAGGAGGTTTCATTTCCAGGCAAAGAGGTCTAAGTGTGGCTTAATTAATTTGAAATTCCCCTCTCCTTCAACAAAACCATTAAAACTATAATTCCACTAATCTATTAATTAGCTTGGAATGTGGCTTTATAGCTAAAACAATTTCCCTAATTAGCATTTATGTTGGGAAAACGTCATAAAATAACCTTGATACAATTGTAATTGTTATTACGAGGTAGCATTGGTAAACACATTTATAAACTGTTACCAATCGGTCACGAATGAACCCTGGTTTCACTCTGCTAACAACAATGCTGCAGATTCTCCACACGAAAACTGGTGTTTGACAGCGACAAGAGACTGACACCACATGCAAATATCAGAGCAGATGAGCAGAACTCAAAGGTTGAGACTGAATAGCAGGAAATTAGCATAGACATTTGTAGTTGGAAGCGCTAGCGGCTA
>NC_050534.1:10205875-10221703 GCF_002922805.2 Oryzias melastigma | reverse complement strand
GTGAAAGAAAAAGCCAGGAGCAAGATTTGCGAGATTTGCACCACCGTATGCTAAAAACATTCAAGAACCTGCTTTCAGTGCATTGTTGAACGTGCCACACACATGTTGTGTATCAGTCCAAGCACATCAACGTCCAGAACTTTACTAGCCTAATATACCAAAATTCCTGCTATTGCAGATGTGTACAACGCACCCCAAAGCCAGGAGGTTTAATTTCCAGGCATTTATTTAACAAGAAAAAAGAGGTCTAAGTGTGGCTTAATTAATTTGAAATTCCCCTCTCCTTCAACAAAACCATTAAAACTATAATTCCACTAATCTATTAATTAGCTTGGAATGTGGCTTTATAGCTAAAACAATTTCCCTAATTAGCATTTATGTTGGGAAAACGTCATAAAATAACCTTGATACAATTGTAATTGTTATTAAGAGGTAGCATTGGTAAACACATTTATAAACTGTTACCAATCGGTCACGGATGAACCCTGGATTCACTCTGCCAACAACAATGCTGCAGATTCTCTACACGAAAACTGGTGTTTGACAGCGACAAGAGACTGAGACCACATGCAAATATCAGAGCAGATGAGCAGAAATCAAAGGTTGAGACTGAATAGCAGGAAATTAGCATTGAAATTTGTAGTTGGAAGCGCTAGCGGCTAATAAAGTTAGCTCAAGATTAGGAGATGCATTGTATTTTACTCTATGTATGAAGTATGAACCTGCAGGGGGGGTTTGTAAAACAATAATGTGACACTCAAAGAGAAATTGCTAAGACTGAATTTTCAAAAAATTCCAGCTTCTCACACAGATTTGGTTTGGGAAAAAATCAATTTCGAATGGCATAATTAGCAAAAATTGTTGAAGCTTTGAAAGTAAAAATATGTTCCAGAGGAGCAGAAAATTAAAGATTCATGTAAAGGTTTTCATAATACTCTTTTTTTAATCGTTTTTGTTGAAGTGAAAATCCTCTCTTTGGAACTTTTTTTATTGTAAAGCGCTAAAGGAAGTTAGCTTATACTTTATTTAACTTTATTTATTAAAACTTTATTATCTAACGCATTATTTATGATGTAAAGTATGTTGCTTTACGCTATACCTAATTGGAGCAAAGAAAAAAAGGTTCTGACTCCAAAACGTTGATACTTTGTGTTAATAACATCGCTAGCTAGTTTAGCTAAGTGTGCTAATTATGACTTGTCATGCAGATTTGACTCCATATTCTTTATTTCAGGAGCAGCATTAGCAGAGTGTGAATGGTTAATCAAACCTTTCAACGTCTTACATTGCCCCTCTGATAATGATTAGTGGCTTTGCGGCTGACTGACTGAACACTCTGTCGTTCACACATCGATTCTCAAAATGGGTCACTCGCCTAATTTGTGCGAGTTTCCAAGTAACAAAGCGGTGAAGCATGTTGTAATGAGGATGAGTGACGAAGAATTAATGCACTCAAGAGGACACAACCGATTTGGTCCGCCGTTTGTCTCACTCAGAAGAAAAGATCTGGTTCAGTGGAGTTTACCCACCGCTGAAAATGTTCCAGTCGTCTGACTACCGAGGACTCCAATCAGCCAGATATAAAACAAGAGTGATATTTGAAAAAGAATGGGGATAAAACAAGTCTTGGAATCCCATTTGTAGGCTGACATTCCAGAAATCCTGGTGAGGAATTTTCTGGGAATTTAACTCAATAAATCACTAATGAAATTCTGTTTCTGAGTAAAATGGATTTTCTTCAAAAACTCTAGAAAAATGTCACTCATTAAATTCTTTTTGGTTTGTATTCCAGTTCTTAAAAACTGTTTCCTGCTCTTCCTCATGTGCCATTAACATTCTCAGTTGGAGTTTTTAATGATCACAGTTGCTCTGGCTGTGTTAATTCTCTCTTAACATCTCAAATTTTCACACAAAATTGTTTTATTTTATTGTTCAATTATTTTATTTATGTTTGGTTTTATGTTCAGCACTTTGGGTACTCCTGCTTTAAAAGGGGCCAGACAAATAGTAAAATGTATTAAATGTATTGTTTTTTTTAAAATCTTTTTTCATCGGGCTTCAAAATTTTACTTTAATCCATTAACACCAGAGCTTTCGGTCCAATGTTGAAAATCGTTAGATGTTTATGCAATTACTGTAACTCAAGGAGATTCCAAAGCTAGCTAATTCACATAAATGGTCAAACGGTGCGTTCAAGAGCGTATCTTATTTAGGTGTCACTGGAGATATCTCTGTTGTTAAAAGATTAAAATAATAGGGTGTTAAGAATAAAAAAAAAATAGGCATACAATGATTTAAGTTCCAAGTAATTTTTTGCTAAAGAAACAAGCAATACGATTTAAAAGTAGATTGATGTTAATTAATAACGTTATTTTCTCTATGTTAGCTAAAACTACGTAAGTTGATGATTTCGTACATTTTTTTTTTTTTTTGTTTTGTTAAAAATGTACTTGCTCTAATTACAGTTCACCTGTCACTTTCCAGTAGTGGATTTTATTTTATCACAACTTTGCATTTTTTTTATTTATTTTTTATTTTTTTACAACGCACTGTGTTATACATCCTGATTGGCTATAGCCCAATGACATCACTTTCCTCCTTGCAGTGTCTCCTGTACAGAGTATGTTCAATTTTACATAAATATTTGATCACAATCAGCTCTTTGGGTTTTTTTAAATATTGAACTTGTTTTTCTGATGACGACTGAAACTCTTAGAAAATTAAACAAGAGGAAAAATCTCAAATTATTCATGTATCCCTAAAAAATGTCAATGTGTAGTAAAGGGGTTTTACAGCCTTAAAACATTTGTAAGTAAGTAAGTAAAGTTTATTTATATAGCACTTTTCCCAGACAGCAGTCACAAAGTGCTCTTCAGGATATGAGTAAAAATACACAAAATATGTAAAATACAACACATTTAAAAGTACATAAAACATTTGTAATCCTAAATAAAGGATTTTACATATCGTCTTATTTTTAGAACGTAAATGATTTAGCAATGTTACTCTAAATCTTCCAAAACTGAAAACAGAAACTGCAGAGCCTCAATCGTTGTCTAAAAAAAAGCGTATGCTTTTTTTGTTGCCAATTGCACCCCCCCCCCCATACCAAAAACCCCCCACACTGTGCAGATGGTTAAGCGTTATTCTATCTGTAACTGGACTCGGTGCCAAGCTCTGAGTGGGCCTAATGACTTTTTAGCCCAGGTTGGTTAAGTGGAAATGCAACACCGCCTCTCTGCCGTAACCTAATCGCCCTTCAGGCAGACTGGTCTCAGGACGCGGCCCGTCGGTCCCGACTTCACAAAGGCTTATGATGCTCCATTTGCATTCTTAAATGTGCTTCCAACAAAGTCATGAAAATATGTACTGCATACTGAGCAATTCTTAGTGAAGATACAAATCATAGTAGATAAGAGAAGGAGGTTTTATGCATCATAGAGAAAAAAAGCCCCTTAGAAAGCACAGAGCATCAAAGGGATTTTAGCATATTCTTGTGCAGCTAGGCACAATTTTGAGGCGGCAAAAGCTTCCATCACATAACTGCTGCACAGTGATTCATGTTAAACCTGACAAGAACCGCTGCATGAGCCCATCAGATGCATTTTAGGGTTATTCAGCCAAAAGGTTAACCAAAAATAGATCAATTTAGGCTTGAATCACAGCCTTTTGTGCTTTCAGGTGCTAACTTTGACCTTTTTACAACCACAGATCAGTGACAATTCCATGGACTGGTTATGACAAAGTACATTAATGAGCCATAGAGACAGGCAGGGGTTGTGAGATGGAGTAAATGTGTGGCTACGTTTACACCAGGAAAAAAGATGCATGTTCAGAGCCAAAAAACAGTTGTAGAAATTTGAGTAGTGATGAGCAAATGCAACAGTTTTTAACCTAGAAGCCCGAAACATACTTGTACATGTGTTTACATAGTCTTGTAATTGGTGCTTTGAAGGGACATTTGCTGAGGGCGGTGTGAACGTAGATTAAGAACCTCATGGATAATGATGTCCATCTCTGAGCTCTGTTCATTAGTCAGGAACCTCCAAACCGTCCAATGTGAAACTCTGGAAAGTTGACTACATTGGTGGCAGCAGTGGGATCCATACAAAAGCTAACAGACATAGTGTCCAGAGTATCCAACGTTTTTCCATTAACTGCGCATTTTCTACATGCAGCCTGAAAATGGAAGGAGAAACTTGTAAAGTGACACATGAACACAAGAGTTTTAAACGTGGAAGCTCAAAACCTGCATATAAGTGCATTTACGTCAATTTTTCATTGTTGTAAGTGGTCACTTGAACGTACAGTGGTGAGGGCAGTGTAACCGTAGAACGTGGAATCTCATGCATGCTAACAAGCTCCGTTTTTTAGTCTGGCACCTCCACTCCGCCCAACATTGAACCCCGCAAAGTTGACTACAAAGTCCACTACATTGGTGGCAGCGGTGGGATCCATGCAAAAGGTAACTGACAGTGCCCAGAGTATCCACCGTTTGTCCAATAACCGGGTATTTTGTACATAGAACCCAAAAACGGTTGGGAAATCTATAGACTTTTCATTGTTGGAAGTGCTTATGCGCATTACTAAGGATGGTGTGCTCAAGAAAGTTAAGAAAGAGATAGTATAAGTGTGGATATGTATGCATACTGACGTCTGTCTTTGAGTCAAGCACCCCCACATCGCCTAACCCTGAAACCTGGAAAGTCAGCTACATCTGTTACAGCAGAGTTTTCATGCTAAAAGTAAATAATATAGTACCCAGAATTTCAAACATTTGCCTATATATTGTGTGTTATGTACGTGGTGTCCAACAATGGTCGTAGAAGTTTACGTTGTGACTTGAATGCAAGAGTTTTGAACGTAGAAGCAGAAACCTGCATTTAAATAGACTTTTCATTGTTGGAAATGGTCACTTGAACGTGCGTTGTTAAGGGGGGTGTGAATGTAGCTCAAGAGAGTAAAAAGAATATAATATAAAAATGGAACCTCATGCATACCGACGTCCATCTCCGAGCTTAATTTTCTTTAGTCAAGCACCTCCATACCATCCATCGCAGAAGTCTGGAATGGTCGGCTACATTGGTGGCAGAAGTGGGATCCAACATAGTCCCTAGAGTGTCTAACATTTGTCGATTAATCGTGTGTTGTGTATATAGAGCCCAAAAACAGTGACATGTGGAAATGAGAGTTTTGAACGTGGAAGCACAAAACATGTGTTTACATAGATTTTCAGTAGAAGTGGACGCTTGACGGTGGATGGCGGCGTAAACATAGCTTAACCCCCTTAACCCTCTTATAGTTTTTCCCTTTTATCCATTGTTCTCTGCTCTATCACCTCTAGTCCAAATGATGGACATTCGCTGATTCATTCTCTTGTTCTCACACTGAAGGACATTTTTTTTTAACATTCTCATAAGTGCAGAAAAAAATAGTACAATTAATGACTAAATGGAGCCTCTATGGTTTCTTTGTAAGTGCATGTTCAAAGTGTCGGACACGCGTGTGCAGCCTTAAGGTGGTGGAGGTGGGGGGAGGGCTTCAAGGAAAGAACTGTCACTCCGTCCAGAGAATGGGCTTTCATCCCGGTCTTATCAGAGCCAAAGCAGGGGGAGATTGTTGGCCAGTGGAGCAAAACTAGCGATTGTTGGTGCCCTTGCCCACCCCCCATCTGCACTGAACCTGTGTTACCCCTTTTGCACCAACACAAAATGTATGTTTGTCTATATTCTACAAGACAAAAAAAGGATCAAAGAAAGAAGGGTTTCCCTCATCAATCATTTATCCTTTACTGCTTAGCAACAGAAATGCCTCATGCCACGTCTCTTGTTTATCCCACAACACTCACATGTTATCTCCAGCTTTGGCTTGACATGTCATTTTTTGGCCCGCTACCAGAAGATGTTCTACCCGCCGCGTGAGCGACGAGGCCATATGCACCTCTGAATCACGTGGTACGGCCGCCGTGCTGTGCTCCAACGTGCAACCGCAACAATGATGGAAGAGGCCAGATGATTTGGATTCATCAGCAGAATGAATTCCCATATTGCTAAGTGAACATTTCTGAGAGGTGCTAACAATTCATTAAAAACTTACAGAAAACTGCAAAATTTTAAGTGGCAGCAGCTAATTCCATTATTTTTTTAATGCAAAATGTCTAAAATCTGATGACATTTTTTTTCTTTTTAATGCTTTATGCCATTTTTCTGCTGATTATGCACACATGTAAAGAAAATTAAGCTTAAATTACATTTTCTGAATATTTTTTATTTAAGTTGTTGTGAATTATGAGCATACATTAAAAAAATGTAAATGGTTAGGCAAGACTGGGAACCTAACCTGCAATCAGAGGTCGACCTCTCTACCTCCACACCACAGCTGCCATAATCCTAATTAAAAGACCACTGGGAATGCTTTTAAAATAAATCAGAAGATGATCAGACAACAGCTCCTTAAGAGTTTGACAGATGTGAAATGGGGGGCAGGGTTTACAGGTGAAAAGGTCAAACTCACTGACCCACACGGACAGACGGCAGAGAGCTTGTTGGGGTGTTAAGTACAAAAAAAAAAAAAAATTGTAAAGGTCACTTCATTCAATATTGTTTGAATAGCGCTAAATCCCAGCTGGGAAAACCGCTTCCTTTATCTGTTAATAGTTTTGTATATACAGTGGATTTTTTTCATCCAATCATATTTTAGCTAGCTTGTGTATGGTTCTACAAGCTGTTGTGAACTGAAAGCAGCACAGGCAGATTTATACTAACCATTCAGATCTTGAGTTTGCGCCACGAAGGCCAGTTAGAAGAAGGGGTGGAGCTACAGGAGGGAGGAGGGCTTTGCTCCTGTATTTTTGAGTCAATATTAGTATTGTTATTGACAAATATTGATATAAATTCTTTAAGCATTGCTAAAAGAATAAGAGCCGTCTTCTGCCCCCTTTCCCCCCATATAAAATGCTCTAGCTCCGCCCCCCAATTAGAAGACATATACACAACATGTTGAGCACGACGTGGAGGGGACCTACGATATAAGAATAGTGGAGAAATGGTGATCTGTACAAATAGAGTCATGGTTTAGGCCCAGTTTGGACATATGGAGGTGACGGCTGTGCAGGTCCGACCGCGGGCTCCTGTGGCTCTGCGGGGGAACCTGCTGGACACCACAGGTGCCGGTGGGGTGAAGGACTGTCTGTCTGGCCTCCTCTGTGGGGCCTAACAGGCTGAACATGAGGCGCAGCATCTGTGTTTGAAGGAAGGGCTCAAACACGAACCGTCAGAGCCATCCACAACCAGAGAGTGGAAGGTAGAACAATATAACCGTACGATAGACCGATCTGGCAGAAACACATCAGCAGAAGACAACATATGGAAATTTGCAACAAGCGAAAAGATCCCAATCTGTTTAGAAAACACAAATATGTTGTGAGCACAAACATGTCAATGAAAATGTCTAATACATTGGAAGTGAGCTAAAAACAATGGTTGTTAATTGAAGAGTATGTTTTGGTAAAACGGAAGAAAATAAATCCCCAAGACACAAAATTGAAAATTGCACGCCAGAGGCCAACAGGACAATTTAACCCAGCCACAAGCAAAACACACAGAACTACATCTGCAGCAACCTGAATGGAGGTTGTGTAGCGACACACAGACACACAAAGCGGTCCAGAGAGAGTCATAAATTTGAACGCGGCCTCCGGGCAGCTGCGATGGAGCAGACCGGTTGAAGCGGCGCAGCTGCATGAACAGAGATAGTCGACGTCGTGATGACCGGACATCAGCGCGGACCCGCAGGCTAACAAGTCAAATCGTCTCTGAACCGTCAGCTGCTGCTCCAAGACTTATGTTCTGTTAATTGGAGAAAGTTGCATTTCCACAACTCCAAAATAAAATGGCTATAATCTATGTGTGTCATCAAGAAAAGACTTCAACAGCAAAAAAAAAGACGATACCTCAAACCAGCCATTTTCAATAAAAAAGTCTATGTGGGTGCATGTAAACCCGAATTTTTTGCTTCCAAGTCCAGAACTCGTGTTCACGTGTTGCTACGTAAGTTTTTTAAGTCCAGTCGGCGGCTTTATGCATTAATAGGAAATTCATTGATCTTGCGCTGGAAGGTCAACCAGTTGAACTTCTTGACTGCTAATTCGTAAAAACGCTCAACTTTGACTGTTGTAAACATAACCATGGAGGATAAATTAATAATTACATTGGGATTTGTGGCATAACACCAAGACGTACATTTTCAGGAATAGAGCTGTGAAAAACAAAAGCCTTGAGCAAAATTTGCGAGATTTGCACCGCGTTTGCCGTTCACACCAAACCTCTTTCAGTTGTAGGAGGTGGACACATGCTAGTAAACAGTAAATGAACAAGAGAAGAAGATTAACTCCTGTTAATCACTGTTTATCTGATCTGGGAAAAGAAACAGCTGGATACGCGTTCATGAAGCTGAGTATTTTGCATAGATGTGAAGGTGCGTTCACACCGGTCGCGTGTGAATACATTCAAGAACCCGCTGTACGCAATTTCATGAACACGCCGTACCAGTACCAGATACTGTATGCTGGTAGTGGTAGGGAGGAGATTGTTCTTCTTTTGTGTTTTTACTGTTAATTAGCACTCGACCGCCTCCTTCAGTCGGTAGAGGCTCGGTGTGAAAAGTCAAAGCGGTGCAAATCTTGCTCCAGGCATTCAGTTATCCCAGCCCTGTTCCTATAAATAACTGTCTTGGTGTCATATTATGCTAATGTCTCTTTCATGATCAGGTTTACCACGGTAACCCGTAATTCCATGTTTTAAAAAGGATACTACCACACGTCACTAGTCTGTGATTGATCATAACATCGCGACTGAGTGTGAAAAAGTTTAACCTGTCAAACTTTCACAGTACGATCAATGAATGCCCAATTTGTATGCTTAGCCTGCGACTGGACGTTAAAACTGGACGTTAAAACTTTGCGATCATGAGTGGCCCGAACGCAGATGCCCAAAATTGTAATCTATGCGTATTTGCATAGACTTTTCATTAAAAGGGCCTCTTGAACACGAGTCGTCACAGTCGGTGTGAAAGTACCTTGAACGTACCTTGATGCTACGATCGGAAACGCTCGTTCAACCGACCACTTCCAGTGAAAATCTACGCATGTTTATGCTTCTGCATTTAAAACTCTCAAGTTTTTAAGTCTGTTTACGTACAAAACATGCAGCCAGTGAATGCACTTGTGGAAGTTTGACCAATCAGGGACTCAGATTTGATAGTGATGTATGGGTAGTTCCTTTTTTAAAGCATAAAAGTACATCGTCTTTGAAAATTAATCATGACCAACTGAATACATGGGCTAGTATTGAGTAGCGAAAGTCCAGTGTGAAGACCATATCCATTCAAGAATGGTGCATTCTTAACCCTTGTGGTCTCTTATGGGGTCCAGATGACCCCACCCTTACATTAATGTGTGATCCCTTCCATGACATAAGTATGAAAAGGTACACAAGATTTTATCTCTGCCACGGACACCAGAGAAGATAAAAAAATATTTGAAAAAATAAGTTCAGCGCACTCTCATGTGGGGTCCAGATGACCCCACTTTTAATGTAAACATACCTGGGATATAACAAAAGTTATACCCACATCACATGAATGGTGTGAACGTAGCTTCAGGAGAAATAATCTGTGTCTTTGCCTTTTAAAACCCCCTGAAGTCACTGAGTTCACACAGCTGCAAGGTAATCTTTAACTCACAAACTCACGGTCAAAGCGAGGGGTTTCCGTGGTAGCAACCGCTCACTGCTATTGAAAACAAAACTGTTCTAAGAAAACAGACAATACAGCAAAGCAAAAAAGTGTTAAGTCAACCACCAGTTATACAAGTTGTTCCACTTATGAAGCTAAGAAGTTTGTGTTTGTCTTTATTGGTACACTTTAACAATGGGACACAGAATGAGAGAAAATTGTTTTTTTTTATTGCAAGTCATAGTGAAAAAGCAAAGTATAAATGAAAGACTTGGTGTTGTGTAATTTTATCCTAATACAAACTGTGATTGTTGATTTCTCCTTCATGATCAATGCTCAAACGATTGACACTTCCGTCTATAAAACACTGCCAAATCCAAGTCCCTGATTGGTCAAAGTTCCACTGATTTAACTTTCTTTTCTACGTAAAGCCCAAAAACTGTCCTAATTATGTGATAGGGAATGGATACAAGAGTTTGAAAGCTTGTTTAGGCATACTTACGTAGATTTTTCATTGAAAATGGTTGCGTGTTTTCAAGGGTGGTGTGAACATAACTTAAGTTGCAAGAGAAGTTACACACAACGTGACTTAAAAGAGCTAAAACCTGTTCTCTGATGTAAACAGGATGCATCTGACAATCATCTCACAACCCTAAAACCCAGTTTCCGCACATACAACCTAAAGGTGAGTAAAAACATTTCCTGAAACGTGCTTGTACTACATCAAAAATGACAGAAATATGTGATCATACCTCCTAAGAAAATACATTTTCTTACTATTACGGTTTTTATACTTCGGAGCCGTGAACTGAAAGACAACCATCATTTTTCTTTCGATACGAGAACTCTTATTGGTCTAAACGACCCAAAGAGACACATAGCACCCGAACATCCCAGTAAATCTAAAAACCATCCCTCGGAATATATTTGACTTCTTTTCTATATTTATTGAGCCTGGAGTTCCCTTATAGGATGGAAAAAGAAAGGAAACGCATTGTCAAAAATATGCTTTGTGTGCCAAAGTAAAATGAGAGGAGGGAGGCAGATGGACAGCAGAGGTTATAGAATATGGATGAAAAAGGAAGAACATGAAGTGGCTGTGGGACGACAAAAGGAAAACGAGACGGAGGGATTACCCAGGAGTCTCCGTGGATTAGCAGAAAGCCCTCGTGTTTCGGGACAAAGTCACACTGACACACTTTCCTGGCTGGCGTGCTCCTGGTCTTTTTGTCTTCCTACACTCCCTTTTTAATGAGAACGGAAGGTTGTGCCGATACGCCGCCGAACGGTCCTCTATCAGGTTAGCAGGTGTGCACGGATATGGACATGTTGCAGAACAAGTACAAAGTGTTAACCCCTCGACACCTGAATTATTTCCAGCTATAATAAAATTGTCTTGTGTTTTAGAGGCGGTTTGATGCTTATTTGCAAAAGGGATGATAAGAAAACGCATTGGGGTTGCATCTCCAACAAAAAAAGGCTGTTTTGTGTCTCAAATTTGGCTCTTTTTTATGTTTTGATGATCAGTTTGTGGACATACGACCTTTGACATCATCATATGCTTCAAAGGATTTGACCATTAAAACTACAACCTGTGTTTATACATTAAGTTTGGAGTTTGCACACTTGGATACGATTTTAGAAAATAAATTGATGTCCCAATCAGAAAGAACTGATTCGAATTGACAAAAAAAATAAATGCTTGAAGCTTGCAGAGAGTCTGGGATCCAAAACCAGAGTGGAAGTAGAGTTAGGGTGATAACTATCATGTTTATATATATATAGTTGGGTTGCGAGGCATAATTCACATCAGTTTATAAAAATGGTATCTAGTAGACAGTAAGTCTGAATGGGAAATGGAGGGACGTCAATGGGGTTTTATGGAAGAGAAAGTCTGCTTTATTTTGAAAAACAAAATCTGGAAAATTTAAAACGTCAATTAAACTACATAAATGCAACCTTTCATACTAAAAGAACCATTAGGACCAGTATTTAATGACCAAAACCCAACAAGAAAATCCCATTTTACAGTTTGTTTGTTTTTTATTAATGACCTTTATTTACATTTTTGTGGCCAATAATTCATTAGTTTTAAGAAAATTCTTTTAAATTCAAATAATTATTCGTCTCTTTTTTATTTTATATCATTCTATTTTTATTGTCTTTTCAAAAGTATATTTATCTTTTTGATGTATGTATTTTTTAAACTAGATTAATACATTAATATATGAGACACTAGCACAGATTCCTTTCAAAATAAAACTCACCCTGTGTTAAATAAGATCCTCCTGCTGCAGCAAAATTTAAAAATGAATAAAAATCAAGTAAAACATGGCATTTTGTATTTCAACTTTGATGTACAGTTATCTTTTTTTCTATTTTTACTATTTAATATAAATATAACAACATTAATTTAAAACTTAATAACACCTAACCAACTTAAATATATATATATATATATATATATACACATTAAAATGCATTTCTGTATTTTAAAAACTTGGCTCAACTCTGTTATCAAGCAGAAGTTTTACAAAAAAAAAGTGTTTTAAAAATTATTCTAATAGTAATCCAGTCTGTAAATTAAAAAAAACAAACCAAATTAAGTCAAAATTTAAACCTAATATTTCTTCAAATTTTTGCATTTTTCATTAAAGCCAAAGAGCCACAATGGAGGGATAAAGGAGTCGTGTGTGTCTCAGGTTGCATGACTCTCCACCTCATGATTTTAACCAAACTAACAGTAATCAGAGCCACTTACGTCTAAAATACGTCCAACAGTCAGCCCACAACACAAGCTTTTACCTGCTCTCATGCATCTTTACCATTGTTGCATCACATCCTCAAAACATCCAAGTCCATCAGCAGAAACACTCATTTGGACTTTATAAGGACGGGTTGGCAGCCATTAAAGTGAACTCCCATCCCCTTTCATATAATCTTAGAGAAAGCTTAACAACATTATGTTTCTCCACGGGTTACATAAGACGATTATGCTTTTTTTGTGTGTGTTTGCAAGTAAATTACACAGTGAGGGAGCTATAACCTCCTAGAGTTTCCTCTAATTGACATGACAAATTTAGCGTGAGCGTGTCATTAATGCACGGGGGCGTTAAGTGTGAGAGGGAATCGATGTTAAGATCTGAGGACTGTGAATAAGGGTCGTAAAATCAGCGTCTAACAGAGTGTGGGATGACCTGATGGTCAAACTTGAGTCTCCATCCATTGTAATTGCATGAGTCTTCTATCAAAATTGACCTAAATCACGTTTTCAGTTCAAACACAACAGATATTTTTTATTTAATCCAAATAATTCATTAGATGATTGGGGAAACATAAAAGCAAATGTGTAAATTTGTTGTTGAACAACAGAGATTTTAACAAAGTTTGTAGTTTCTTCAAATAATTGCACCACAACAAGAGAAAACACGACTGTATTTTCCACACTTTAGGATGCTCCGGATTTTACTAGAATCCCACCACTGAATGGTCTTTTTTTTAACTAAAAAAAACACTATTTTCTCCTAACCAAACTATACATTAAGAGTCAGAGGTAAGTCCCTATGTCAGACTGTGCTAAGTTTACAGTAATTCTAGAACTTGTTTGGAGCATGCTACACGTTAGCCATGCTAGAAGCGTTAGCCACGATTGCTTATTCATAATATCTGTAACTCCTAATATTGTTTACGTCATGCTACTCCTTAGCCATGTTAGTCACGTTAGCATATTTACAATACCTGTAATGTCCAACCTCGTTTGCAACACACTTATAGGTTAGCCGCGCTAGGAGCATTAGCAGTTAGCATATTCGCTATAGTTGTAACTCCCAAATTTTGTTTTCAACATGATACATGTTAGCGACATTATAAGCGTTACCTGCATTCAAAGTATTAGCCGCTTTAGGATATTCAAAATACTTGTAATTCCCAACCTTGTTTGCAACACATTAGAAGCGTTAGCCACATTAGCATGTTTGCATTACTTGTAACTCCCAACCTTGTTTGCTACACACTTAGCCTACAGGTCAGCCATGAAAGAAGCGTTAGCCACATTAGCATATTCACATTACCTGTAACTCCCAACCTTGTTTGCTACATGCTATTCTTTTGCAAAGCTAGAAGCGTTAGTCGGGAGACGAGCATAACGGCTTTAGTGTATTCACAATATCTGTAACTTCCAACCTGAAACAAGCGTTACTGTGATTATGCCAACTTTATTGGAAACACCTTAAAAAAACAGCCTGATACAGCTACATGTTATTTATGTTAGCATATACACAATAACATCCAGCCAAATATTACTACAGAGCACAGTGTTCCTCTCAAAATCTCCCATCCATAAGTAAACACAACCAGAATTGATCCATATATAAGGTGCTCCAGGTTGTCAAATGTTTTTAATAAAAATAAGGCTTTTGAGTCCGCCTTATTGTAATACATTATTTTAAACAAGATATCTTATATGATTTTAAAATGAGAAGCAAGGGATTCAAAATATTCAAAAAGGAAAATTTAGCTAAAAAGGCTAACTATTACTTCAAATGTCATACCACTCGTATTTTATGCTAATTTTAAACAAAGGGTTTGTATTAATTACTTTTTATGTACCTTACTGTTGTTTAGTTTGATTACAGTAACAAAAAAACTAGTGTAATAAGTGGAAATGACTCATTTTAGAGCAAAATTTAAAAAAAAGACAAAAAATTATCCTAAAGTTGGCCCATCTTCAATACTCACAAATTCTAAAATAAGTACTCGTTCTTAAAACATAAATCTAAATTTTTGTTTTCTAAAAATAATGACAATGAATCCCAGTCCAACATGTCAACCTTTGTTAAACTTTAAAATAACATATTTGAAATTTAGCCTAAAATTACAGAGTAATTTGAGTTTTTTGAGGTCTTAAATCAAGTTTTTCTAGTGTCAAATGTGTGGAGCAAAAAGATTTTGACTCATTTTAATAATAACTTCCTTATGCTAGTTTATAATGAGGCAAAAAATTCCCGACTGAGCTGATTTTTGGAAAAGCTTAGAAAGATGTAGAGCAAATATTAAGTTAAGACGACTACAAAATCTTCAATGTCTAAAAAAACAAGATTTTAAATCTAAAATAGTAAATCTCCTGTATCATCAATAGAAAACACCAACAGCAAACGCATTAAAAAAGCTCCTCGGCGACAGCGCTCAGCATCACCGTATCGCTTTCCACATGTGTGTAACAGAGTAAGGCGCTAAATGATGAATGAAACCCAGCCTGGTTTGTGTCGGAGACCTCGGTAGCACATGTTTCCCTTAAACCCCATTCAGTTATCAAACCATGTGGCTGTTCTAAATTCCAATAGTTCAAAATGGTTGAGTTGAAGCAATTTACTACAACTTCTAAACTACAAAAATACAACAAAAACGTAGAAATGAGTTAAAACTTTTGTAAAATTTGATTTTTTTTGTTAAATTACCCCAAAAAACTACTAATGAGGTGAAAAAAAATGTGTTTTCTTAAAGATTTTTTACGACTTTCTTAAAAAGATTGAAAAAAAAGCATTTTTTCTCAAAATGAGGGTCTTTTTTAAATAGCAACCGCTTGTATGCTTTTGAACTGTGTTGCTTCTCGTCAGTCACAGCCTGGGAAGATGTGATGAATTCCCCTGGAGCCAAGCGAGGATAAAGAGCAGAATTTGTTCCCACATCCCCCTGCTAGTGTGGAGACTTTGATGGCGACACGCTCATTCCTGCAGGTTCTTCCACTAAAACCAGCCTCCTCACTTTTCTATCCCACATATTTCTTTAACTTTCACAAATCATTGGTACCATCAATGCATCCTTCTTGTTCTTAAGACTTTCCAGCATCATCAACATCTTCTGTAAAGTTCCACTCACCTGTGCAATCTCATAGAGCAGTTTGTAGTGTTCCTCTCGTTTCTGCAAGGTGCACAAATTGCAGCCCATTCTAGTTGTCAGGGAAACGAGTGCCCGCCGGAGAGTGTGTGCAGTCTGCGTGAGCTCCCCCTGGGGCGGTACACACTCGGGCTCCTCTTCCTCGGCACTCCTAACTCACATCCGTGTATCCTGAGAGATTCCCCCCTCTGCTGCTCGGAG
>NC_050534.1:10186677-10205787 GCF_002922805.2 Oryzias melastigma | reverse complement strand
GCAGTGAGCGGAATCAAATGCACCTGTCTCTTCCTTTCCCTCCTGGCTCTCCCGCCGTCCTCCCACTCGCATGCCAACATGCACTCCTCTCTCCACCACCTCCTCCCTCGGTGTGAGCACGCTCTGGCTCGTGCGCTCACTCTTGGCTCGGAGAGACACACCTCCTCCTGTGGCAAGCTGCCTACACATGCCTGCTCCCCATCCCAGCTCGCGAGTGCGCCGTGTCCTCATTGGCTGCTTATAAAAAGGGAGGAGGGAGGGGACTGGTCTTAACTTGTGAAGATTTTGTGGCTGAACATTGGACTTGTGAGGATCTTCTGAGTGTGTGCACGTCTGTGCAGCAGACCCTTTGTTTGGCTGTGTCCACACTCCACTAAATATCTGTGAGATCCAGTCTAAAGCTACGTTCGCACGTCTGTTTCATAGGTCTAAGTACAAAATGTGTGGCCATTGAACGTGCATTGAAAGTTAAACCGGATCATTTGGAAGTGACAAATGGATTTGTTTTATCTGGTGAACCTAGAAACAACGACAAGCCTGATAACGTCTGTTTTATAAATGAATATAAACCAAGAAGACCACTGTCCTGACGTGATGCTAATCTGCAACTGCAAGGATGCCACCAAGTAACCGAATCGTTTCCGTTTCATGCCCAGATTGAGAGATTTCCCAGCTTCAACATTTTGCACCAAGCCTCTTCCACCTGTAGGTGGCCGACTCACGGCAGTAGACAGTAGAAAGTAAAAAAAGACGAAGAAACCCCTCCTTGCTACTCCAGTGTGAACACCTTAAAGCTTTTACGTGTATTAAAATGTTTATTTTCTCAAAATAAACAACTCTAAAGCGATAAAAAGTAATTCTCTAAAAACCTGCGCTCTGAGCACCAGCCCCTTCTAGCCCATGAAAACAAGCTGATGTCACAAAGTGAGAAACGCCCCTTCTGGCAAGAGTCTACGCTGCTGCAACCAACCCCCAAGGCTAACGCAACCACCCAATTTTTCTGCTCAGTCGCTAGCTTCCCCATTTAGCTGCTACCTCAGGCTATTGCTACAACTAGTGCAGCGATGGTCAGGGCTACTACAGGCAGATACACAATACGCACATCCATTTTTGTAAAAGTTTGGATGTTGTTTCTTTATGTGGGCAAAACAGAGTCACAATACTGAGGACGACGTCATGAAATGGACGATACCCATAAGGTGTGAAAGGCGGTGCCTCAGAGATCGAGGCGTCTTACTTCTGAGTAGGAAAAAAACTCACAAAATAACTTGTATTTCATTAAAAAATTGTTCTTTAGCGTGCCAAAAGTAATATTTGATCATATATATGGATATATTTTCCTCTAAATTTGGTATGGCCCCTTTAAGGCATTTAACTCGTTCTTGGATGTGCCTGAAATGCTCGATGTGTACGAAGCTTAGAACTACAAACCTCCAACTCCATAAATGTTACTCGTAGAAAATGACATACTTCTAGCTTCTGACTTGAGCGTCTGGCCTACAAAATGAAGTCTCTTCTCTATTTTCACAAAATAAACGCCGCCATGTTGGAGCCACATGACGTCAGCAAGCTGTGATTGGTCAGTCCGAGTCAATATTTCTATGACACCCACTCTTAGAAGTGAGATTGTCGGAAGTCCACACCCCTACCTCTTGAACGCGGGCAATCTGTCAACCAAACGTACAACATAAGACAACATACTTTTATTGAGGCGCCTGATCGCCCAGTTTATGACTTGAATAACTTAATCTACAGCAAAAAAAAAAAAACAATTAGTGAGAATTTTAGCTTCTTGGAGCCGGCCGCTACTTCCTGTTTGGTACACGAGGGGGGAGGGTCACTTGCAGTCAGTGGTCGGTGCACACGTCGAACACCTGGGTTTGGTGTTTGAAATCAATGTCATCTGAATTCCCTCAGATCGCCGTTTGAACTGGGTTTGGAAGTGAAGGCTGTTCAGCGGCCGGCATGGATTTACAGTCGGAGGGGAGGCGGTCCCCGCACAGATGCTTCCTCTCTCTGCCTGCTGTCAGACCGGAGCCACTGGACCCGGCTGACACACTGACTAATATTGATTGGCTTTAAATTAGCTGGACTGCTCTCACTCTGTGGGGATGGAGTGATGCTGAGGAGGGAAAGATGGAAAAGTTGCTGAGATAAGTGACAACATTTATCACAGCATTACTCTTTATAAGTGACACCAAAGGAAAGCTTTTCTGATTTTAAAATCTGATTTTAGTTCAAGAGAAAATCTGCAAAATGTACATAAAACCGGAAAATGTTATTAATTTTCATGTTTTTAAGTTAATTAGATTTTATTATGTTAAATATTTGGACAAATATTGTCAGATTTTAGCCTCTGATCTTATAAAAGCTGTGTTTGTGGTAATGCAGATTTAGTAACTGTTCTTAGATAGTTTCTTATTTTAAATTGATTTAATAAACTCGACCCACTTTGTCAGCCCTCTGAATCCCTTTCAATGTCACAGGGTTGCTGGAGCCTATCCTTACTATTGTTTTGTTAAGGTGAACCACACAAATTTACACTCAGGAACAATTCTTCTGACCCACAAGGTGCATATTTGTATAAACTTCTTTCGTAATTTAGGCTAAACTGTATTTATATTGATTGGATTTGAGAATAATACGATACAATACATTACAATACAAAACAACAAAATACAATACAATACGACACGACACGACACGACACAATACGATACAATAAAATACAATACAAAACAACACAACACAATACAATACAACATGATACAATACAATATAAAACAAAACAAAACAATACAATAGAATACAATACATAGTTGATTGGCATTTACATCTCATGCAGAGACTTTTATGACTAGGGATTTGACTTGGACTTTGAGGTCTGGGACTTGTGTTACCTGTTTGCTTGTTCATTCCTATTTTTTGTCTGGATGGCGCTCTTAGATCCGAAACATAAAATCGGATTTTATAAAGCTTTTGCATCAGGAACGAAAATACTCCCCTGTTTGTCGTTTGTTGTTCTGACAAATAGCTAAGTACCGTATTTTTCGGACTATAAGTCGCACCGGAGTATAAGTCGCAGGGGCCAAAAAATGCATAATGAAGAAGAAAAAACCATACATAAGTCGCACCGGAGTATAAGTCGCATTTTTTTCAAGTAATTTATTTTACAAACTAGTTGAAAAAAACGATATTACATCATCCTGGAAGGTAAGTTATAACATTCATAAGTGAATAGAAAACAGGCTGAATATGTGTCAACACATATTCACATATTAGCATCATGAAAAAAACGAAAAGGTGTAGCATTTATATAACATAACAGTTTTATTTAACTATAGCCTCAAGAACTCATCAACTTTGTATCTTTACTGTAATTAATTGCACGCAATCTCACTCCATATCACTAAATCCGTTAAATTCTTAGTCCTCTGTGTCACGTCTGAATAACTAAAGTAAATAAAGTAATTGCATAGATCACCATAAGAGGGCACTCTAGACTTACGGTCCATATCTCATCATTAAAAATTCGTATATAAGTCGCACTGGAGTATAAGTCGCAGGGACATTCAATCTATGAAAAAAAACGCGACTTATAGTCCGGAAAATACGGTAAGTAAATATTCTAATTTTAGGACTTGATTTGAAAAGACAGCTAAAGACTTTAAACTTGGCTTAATGCTTTTTTGTTTTTTTGCTAATGCTAATTTTTAGAAAATCATTGATGTGGTTATGATTGTAGATGGTGGCCATCAGGCGTGCAGAAGGGCCCGCTTTTATATTAAGCTACTAGGTGACCGGTGGTACTTGATATGGATCGTCCCCGCCTGTCACTGGACTGCCACTCAAAATGTACCCGGGTTGCCACCTGCTAAATTTGCTGAAAAACTTGGCATTTTGGGATATGTGACTGTAGTCTCATATAGAGAGATATGATAAACGATAGTAGGATATGTAACTGTTAGTCCCGTCCTTCAACTGGTGATACTCATAAGTGTATCTGCTGTGTTCTACTTAGAAATATCAACCCTACAACATTTTTCAATGAGGCAGCAGTGGATGCAGTTTGTTTTTTACAGACAATTCACAGAGTAGAACTGTATGAACCAATGAAAAGGTGAGTCTAACGTCATAATAACAAAACATCATCCAAACCTAGTCTAAAGTGACATTTAGCATTTGGAACTGTGACTATTTTGTTAGAACTCATCGATCATAGCAATAAATTCTACATAATTCTTTATTTGTTTTGCCTGTTTAATAACTGAAGAGGAATTTGCTGAAACCCAGTTGGTCTTCTGTACTATTTAAAACCACAAACCTCCCAGTCAAACCTTCATCCTCTTCTACAACTGGAAAAGTGAAAACCTCTGTTGTCTCGATCTACAAACTTGGCTCTTCGGAGTTCACCAGCATAAACTTTCCATTTTGAAGTTGCACAGAAACCACTCCGCCCTTAACCGTTAAAGATAGGTCTATTAGCATGATGAGTGACAGTTTGGTTTGAAAAACTGCTTTAAAAGTACCTAAAATTGGGACAAGAGACAGCAGCTGTCACAAGTCAGACTCCGCGGGACAGCCGGTCGGTAAGTGGAGCCGTAAAAGCAGTAATGGCTAAAGCTCCGAGCGGATCGGCTTGACACACGAGCCATTTAGCTTAGATTGTTGAGGAGTTTATGGCCTTTGCACTGACTCATTGGTTCAACTTTTTAATTTCTTTATAAAGAAAAAAACAAAAACCACAATATTTTGCGCAGATAAAAAAGAGTGTTGTGAAAGAAAAGAAAGTTATTTGTCTCCAGGTGACAAATGGTTGTCACTGCTGGAGAAGCGGCGAATGCATCAGCCTCTTTATGGTGTCACTCAGACTCCATCAGGGTGTCACTGCAGATCCACATGCAGTCGGTGAGATGAGCCCTTTCACCTTAAGAACTCCCAGCTCTGACTCCCCAACGATGAGTGATGCAACTAAAACCAACTTTAGAACCTTTTTTTTCTTATTTTTTTAAGGTTTTGTTGAGTTTAAAAAAGTAATAAAATATGTGAAATGAAAAAAATATTGAATTATTGTGTGGACTATTGTGCTGGATGCAGATTATTTTCCAATGTATTACTTTAAAACAAAAAATAAGTTTAGAATTTGGAGTCAGATTGCTAATTTGATGCAAAAATGGTAAAACGATGAAGATTTCTCCTCATGCTCTCCAAGAACTTGGAAGAATCTAAAAAAAGATCAGACATCTTGAAGGTGATTTCAGTCAATAGCATCAAGGTGTTGCCATGGAGATACTAAAGACCAACACATGTTCTTGTAGCATTTTTATGATGACAGAGGAAAAACAAAGAAAATGAAGCTCAAATTTGCATTTCTGAGTATTTTTTATTCGAATTGCTGTTTAAAAAAGATTGTATTTGTGATGTAGAAGCTCCGCCCCATTCGGATGCATCCACTTGAAGACGACTAGATCTATGCGCATCTGCGTTTTCCTCGTCCTGGATCAGAACTGTACGGCTGGATATCTTCCATATTTCTCGCCATTTCTGTTGCACCGCTAATGCTAAGTTGGGGGTGTGAGGGGCTGTAAGCTAGCGAGTGTGTAGGATACAAGGAGTAGCACTAAGTTGGGTCAAAAGCTGTTTATTTGAAAGAAACCAATTTGTCAAGATGACTGAATTTACGTCAGAGGCCAATGAGATAAGTTGTGGTGTTCCACAAGGATCAATTCTGGGCCCACTGCTATTCAATATTTACATCAAGATATTCAGTGTTTCAGAACTTTTAAAACTAATTTTATTTGCTGATGACGCAGATATGTTCTATTAATTGCGATCCTTCCCGTTTGATTCCATCACTCTGTTTTGCAAACAAAACACCAGATAAATTCATATCGACATGAACCCGCCTACCTGTTAGGAATCAAGAGAAATAATAGACTTTCAAAATAAAATAAAAAAAGGGGAAAAAGGGGGATTGACTTCAACTTTGGTGTCTGGCGAGTGGCAATAACTGCAGCAACATGGTGTCATACCTGCAATGATGCACGATATGGTAACTACAGTGATGAAGAGGAGGAGGCCTCCAACAGCTGCTCAGGTCATTTCCCATAATGCAGCGATGGATGTCAGCAGGAGCTACAACTCCATCCCAGGTTGACCAAAAATAACTGTGTAGACTTCAAAGGCAGGATTCCATATCCATGCATTAGCATAATGTTCCTACATGCCTGTGATGAAAAAAAAACTGATGTCCTGTACCTTTAATATTTTCAAATATTTACAGGATCTCAGGTGTTGCGTGATACCCTCTTAGATTTTTTAAGTTAAGTTGAATATAAATGGAATTAAAAGCAGCGGGGGTGGAGCCAGTGGCAGAAGAAGAGCCTAGAGGCGGACCTCACATGGCTTTGAAAGGCCACGGGCCGTACATTATTTAACAGTCCCAGGCATCCATCGAGGCAAAACACAATTAGAGCGCTACTTAAAGCAAAGCACTAAAGGCCAAAACTAAATAACAACGCCTGTTGGTAATTGAAAAGAGACGTCCTTTTCTTTTTTTGTGTGTGTCTTTGTTCTGGTAATCACTTTTTAACTATTCATTATTGTCCAATTACTTTACAAGAGGCCAAGCTTCATAATGACTGCGCCTATTTTCTCCTGACGCTAATTGTTGGAGCAAAATGACTGACGGTGGAGGAAAAAGAAAAAAGCTAGAGGGATTCCAGTCATTTAATTATCAAATTATGAGCGGAGTTATGATAGAAACAGGAAGACAAAAGTGTGAAAATGACAAAGGAGTTAAACAGGGATGGTTTTAGGAAAACGTACGCTCGGCTGACTGCTGGTTGGGCTGAAGTCACTCATGAGAGACGCTCAGAAATGACTCAAACTAGCAAAGTATGTCATAATAAAAGGGTTTCCCACTTTAAAGAAGTACAGTCACTGCTACATGATCTTTCCTGCACGGTGGCCCAGAAGTACAAATTGCTCAATACAAAAACATATTAAAGTCCCTCTTCAGCTATAATTGTTCTATTTTGAAATTGTTCCTATGGTGTTCGTTTATTTACAATTAAAAAATCAAAAAGCCTCCATTGTTTTCTGAGACATATTTTCTGCAGAGCGGCATTAGAAATATTGGTGCTATAGTAATCCTACGTTGATATCCCAATATTTTTAGTTTACACTTTCTCCTGCTAGCTTACAGATCAATGAGCTATATAGGCTAAGATGCTACGTTAGCTTGCTGTGGACGCCATATTGGATAGGAGGAGGTGTCTGTTTACTGCTGTACTACAATAGTACAAGCAAAGGTGGAGACACAAAAATGTGACTTTTGACAAGTAAAGTCTTACTTTAAGCTAATAAAGGAGTTTATTCTCAATAGTGAATGTTTAGGTCACGATGTCCCATAGTATTTACCTTTTCCGGTTTCTTATTTTGTTTCATTTCTTAGCATTTTATTTTGATTTCTCTAAATTGCTTTTATTTTCTGAAATGTTTTATTTATATTACGTTAATTTCTTTTTTTTTTTTTGGAATTGTGTTTTGGTTTCTGGAATTTCTAAAATGTAATGTCACTTTTTTACAAATTGTTTTGCTTTTTCAATTGTTGTGATCTCTAATTTGTTTTTGCATCGAGTGAAATGTTCACATGATTCGCCCTTCAGGGCCACCATCCGTTCCTCAAAGAGCGGCACGTCACGATCCTTCTTGGACCGCTCTGGCCGTGTTGCCGGAGGCGCATTTGACTTCAGTGTTTGGAACGACTTGAAAGCGCCCTGAGCTGTAGGAACCACGTCCGCCTGTGTTGTGGATAAGCCAGCAGCCAAGCTGGCGTCTGACCAGCTGACCTCACACGGCGTGATCCGTGCGGGGTCAAGTAGTCCATAAGGGGGCAGTTGTCCTCAGGCTGTGAGACACGGGTTCCAATTTCCCTCGAAAGCGTCACTTTGAATATGCGTCTCAATGCACAATGGTGACTTTAAATCAAGGTTTGAACCAGAGAGCTATGCTTGGTTTAACCCTTTCATGGCGTAAACTTGTAAGACGCTTTTTCTACCTTCCTATCTTTAATTCAGAACGTAGTATTAAATTCAGGTCTCTATTTAATTTGGAAACATCTTGAGCAAAAAAACATTTTTGATACAATTAAAAATAAATTCAGGCATCAAATAGTTAGAGACATGAAAGCAATCTGTCTGGAATTTCAAAATAAAATCCCCAAAAAATTATAATACTTTTTTTTAAAAAGGAACAAAAAGTTTATATATTTTTGTACATTCAGTTTGTGATTTTTAAAAAATCCATACGAAACCAGTTTGTAAACTAAAGACACTTAATAAATGATAAATGTCAAAAATAATTATATCTTGACATGATTTTTAATGAGTGTTTTTGCCTGTTTAAAGTAAACTTGGCTAGATGTGACATCACCAAACTATCACAAAAAAAAAAAGTCGAAAGTTGGTTGAACTTCTGACAAGTGCAGGAACATTTAGGTCAACCAAAAGAGAGTTGAACCTAAATCCTGACACCTATCTGAATAATGAGGTGCTCTCCCTTGAGTCAACGCAGACGTTTGAGTACGTGCAGGTATGCTATACGTTCAACATGTGTTTGCTTGTGTGTGTTCATTCAAGTGTGTATGTTTTATGCACTTTAACCCAATTTGTCAAACTGATGGTGTACAGGAGATGTGGCACGGAGGAGATTGATTGACTTACAAGGTCAACAGCCAATCAGGATGCAGAACACAATGTACTGGGGGGAAAAAAGCAAAAAACAAATGTGCATATTTGCACCACAGAAAATATCTCTGAAACAGAGAGACCAGGAAAAAGTGAACCACCATCTAGCGGATATGGGTATTTGAATGAACCTTGTTGCTTCGTGTTTAATCCTATATTCCTACAATGCTGATCCTCAAAGACCTGACAGTCAGCCTTTAAATAGTACACCTTGATATTCTAATTAAAAAGCACCTGTTTAACGTTGTTAGCTGCATAAAGACACCTGTCCACCCCATACAATCACTTAAACTTTAACTATTAACATGGCCAAGACCAAAGAGCTGTCAAAAGACACCAGAGACCAAATTGTAGACCTCCACAAGGCTGGAAAGAGCTACGGGACAACTGAAAAAAGATCCACTGTTGGAGCAATTATTAAAAAATGGAAGAAGCTAAACATAACCGTCAATCTCTCTCGGACTGAGGCTCAATGCAAGAACTCACTTCGTGGGGTCTCAGTGACCCTAAGAAAGGCGAGGATTCAGCCCAGAACTACACAGGAGAAGCTGGTCAATGACCAGAGCTATAGGGTCACTGTTTCTATGGTTACTGTTGGCAGTACACTTAGACATAATGGTTTGAAATCACACACGTGTTTAATCTAGCCCATGTCCAGGCTTGTCTTAAGTTTGCCAATGACCGTTTGGATGATCCAGAGGAATCATGGGAGAAAGTCATGTCATCAGACAAGACAAAAATGGAACTTTTGGAGGAAGAAGAATGAAGAATCCCATCCCCACTGCATCATCCCTACTGTGAAGTATAGGAGTGTTTTTCTGCACGTGGGACAGAACGACTGCCCCGTATTAAGGAGAGGATGACCGGGGCCATGTATTGTGATATTTTGAGAAACAACCTCCTTCCGTCAGTTAGAGCACTGAAGACGGGTCATGGGTGGATCTTCCAACGTAACATTGACCCGAAACACACAGCCATGAAATCCAAGAAGTGACCCTGTAAAAACCATATCAAGGTTCTGGAAGTGTGTGTGTTAACCTTTTATGAAATACTGTTTTTTTTATTAATTTATGTCATGTAAAGCTATTAAAATTTCCATTAGAAGCCTTTTATCTTAACATCTCAGAGACTTTCTTTCAGCTGCACACAGACATGTTTACACCGCATGCATTTATTTAGTTACTGCAACTGGAGCTCCTGGACTCAGGTTTCCTCCAGCCAACGTCTGTTGCACAAAAGAGGCCCAGAGATATTAGCATCAGTGCTTTAGCCCTGGGGTGTAAAAATACAAAGCCTCCCCCCCTCACATCCCCTGAGTGCTCTCACTCACATTTACAACCGAGCACCACTGGACTCGCGGCCTGACCCTGTTGTGTTAACCGTATTGTGAAGCTTCAATAAACCTGATTAGAGGAGTCTTCCCCCGCTGCTCCCCGGCCACGCTGCCAGACTAATGGCACAAACGGGCCCCTTAAACTTTCCACAACATCTGTGCCAGTATTGAACCGCGAGGATGGATGGAGCGCAGGGGTCCGGAGCGCTCCACCGGTGACCTGAGGGAGGTGTGCAGGAAGACTTATAAGACAGACGAAAACAAATATAAAGACAGATAGGAGCTATATGTGTGAGGAAAATCGATCTGAGGACGGCCAAAGTGGTCCATTCAACCGATGTCCTCCTTTTTTCACCTCCATCTACGCTGCTGTTGTTTAATTTGATTACAGGGGGGCTTAACGCAAACGCACCAATCTGACCCCAAACTTTGAGAGAGCCAGACAATGATGTGAGGAAAAGAGCTGCAGCAGTGTGGTGAATGGAAAAGAGAGAAATGCCAGTCGTCTCTACTTTTGCTTAAGTAATTTTTTATTTTTGAAATTTCCTTTTTAAGAAAAAAAATGTAGAAATCTAGTATTTTTTAATATTGCGGTATATCGGCCTTTGAACTACCGTACTTTCTTCCGTAAATCTTCAAAGGTTTACGTGATCTATCGAGCAGACTCTGAAAGGCGAGTCACTGTAGGAAATGGACCGGATAAGGCAGACATGGTTACGAGTCCGTATGAGCACTGGCGCGATTTCTGCCCAGTGCTCTGAATGTTAAAGTGAAGAAATTCAATGACGTGCAGGTAAACATGTTCTTTGCATGATATATCTATGAAAACTTCATTAAAAACCTAAATTTTCTCACTTGTTCCACATATATTCAAGTATGACCAATTTTCACTCATGCAATATCCGCAAAATGTACATATGTGTGTGACACGGCCTTTATAAGGATAATCCTTTGTTACCAGACAGGAAAGAACAAAGCAACCAGTAATTCTTTGACCATTTCCATAATTAATGTCATTCTAACTGATTTTGATCAAGATTGGGAAATATGTTCACTAGCTGCTTTTATCCACGTCAGAATCAGTTGGATATTTATTACAGTAATTATTTAAAACACGTTACTACAATAAAGTGTTGAATATCAACAGAAAGTCGCTTTTCTCATCTTGAAAATCCATTTGAATCTATGTTAAGGGCCTAAATGAATAGAGCTTCAAATTACATCAAGCTAAAAATCCGATGTTACAGGATTCTTGGGGGATTTCTTTTCTTATTTTTCATGCTATAAACACAGAATATGTGACAAATATATTAAAATATATATATATATATATATTTCAATGTGTGTTTATTGCCTGAAACTGGAGGTAGTGGAACTTTCTTCAAATTGTGCCGACATGCAAACAGAGATCAGTAGACCAGTACATTTTTTAACCATTCCCAACACCAATAAGTCCAAATAACTGCATTACCCAAGTGTATGTTGGTCACTTTGGTTACGAAAAGAATAAAATAAAGCGAATTGGGCTTTTTGAGGGGGGGGGGGGTATTTTTAACAAACAAAGAAAGCAACTTTTTTTCTCTCTTACATTTCTGTTTTAAAATTGAAAATCAAGTAAATGGATCATTTTCAATTTTTCTGCTTTATTTCTTGAAAGGAAACTTGAAAAACCAAAATGTATACCAACAGTTTTTATGACTTTAATGTTTATGTAAATATTCCATTACTATAATTTATGAAAAAAAAAACATTTTATGATCTTCAGTTTGTATTTTTAATGAGAAACTCTGTGTTAAATCTTGTAATTTGTAATGAATGAAGCAGCCAATGATCTATCACAGTAGTCTTTTTGTTCTGTCAGTCTTCTGGTTGCCCTCTAACATCCAACCCTTTTTTTTCCTCATTTTTTTCCTTTAGCCTGGAGGTCCAGCTTGTCTGGAGCCCTTTAGATCCTTATCACTGAGCTTGAAGCCGCCTGCCGGTTTCTGGAAGTGCTGGTAAACATCCAACTTCTGCCTTTGACGTGCTCCCCCGGCTGGATTCTCTTCAGTTTGGTGGAATATAACATGACATAAAACATCTCCGTAGTTTTATGTTGCCCACCATCTTATTCTGATACTATCAACCACCTTCGCCTTAAGTTTGAACACGGCGTTTCAGCCCTCCGCTCCTTCACACTGAGAGTCCTCCATTCAGCGCAGTGGATTTTTATCAGCGCGCCAGCTGGGTTGAAAGGGGGCCTTTCTTGTTGTGAATTAATGTGCCCCTTAATCTGACTTCTCACATGGCGATAAGATGATGGCGAGGAGAGAACCGGCACAGTCGGAGCCAGGATTAGTCGCGCGCAGCTGAACTCCAAGTGGCCTGTGCGCTTTGCATTCTGTCTCACTTCCTGCTTCCAGCTGCCCTCGCCACCTTCTCCCCGTCTAATCCTGACGGCGAGTCAAGCTGCGAGGTCGATAAGGAGGAGGCCATTGTCTACCTGACGCATCTCATGCCTGGATTTTGATGTACTGCTCTTGTCCTTCTGCCCACCTGAGATGTGGGCTGAGGAAGAAAACAATGCCTCCGTCTGGCTGAAAAGAAAACAGACATACTTTAAGTGAAGCCTGGAGGAAACATTGTGACCATGAAGCAGAAATCCTAATCCTTTTTAGACAATAGTGCCTTTACAAGGCAGGTGATTAGCCCAGTAAAGCTCACCACATCAAAGAATTGACAGAAAATTCTAATCTTTTAAATCCACAAAAAATTGCAATTTAGATAGCAGGAGTTATGTCGCTTTGAGCGGTTCAATGAATTTTGGCTCATGACTGTTAGTTTAAGATGCAAGTATTAATTATCAATAAATCTTGCATTCTTTCAATACAGCAAGTAGTCACTTACAAAAATGAATAAAAACAGATGAGGCTTTCTCACCATAAAGTTGTGAAAATTAGCTCAACTTTTTCCCGCCAAAAGTGGTACGGGGGCAGCCATCTTGAAAAAAGCAAGAAAACCGCTTCTACTCCCTCTAGTGGAGTGATGATGAACTACAGAGCAGAAAATATAGATTCAGTTTTAATCAGTGGGTTTTTCAAAGAAAGTGTGGATCATGCTAATGACACAGGAGTCTCACAAATGTGTGTATCACATTTTGTTGTATGGGGTTAAATAGCTATGGAGCGAGATGTGTTGAATAAGGACTGTCCATCGATTCAGGCTGCAAGCAAATTGTGCTAACTGGTGGCGGTCGGCCTTTCAATCAATAACCTCACGACGGTGCAGAATCTAGAGCAGACAGTCATTTGGCAAATCCCAAGAAACACAGTTATGTACAGAGCAGATCCATACTGTACATCAGCAGGGAATTTCTGTTCCACAGACTAACCCTTGATATTTCAGTTCTTTGATTACCGTCCAGCTAGCAGTGGAGAACAAAGGCAATCCGTTGTACTTTGTTTAGCTTAAAAAAGCTCCTTTATATGTTAAGAAAATCTACTACTGTGATATTTTTGAGCATCTTTTGAGGAAATCGTTCCCAGTGTTTTTTTTTAATTATGATCATGACATTTTAGCCAAAATAATAATAAAAATATATCATTTTCTGAGACATAGTTTCTCAGAAAAGCAGGAGTTTATTAGAAAATGCCGAAGTGTTCAAGGTTGAGAAAAAAAATTGTAATAGACATTTTTATTTACCAGAGAAAACATTTTGAGTGCCAATATGAGTGCAAATGTTTTTAAGCTAGTAGCTGGAGTTTTGGTCATGATTAAATAAATGTTTAAAGTGTTTTGGATTGTCATCTTGGTAGAAATACAAATTATAGATACTTCAAATCTCATTTTATGTTTACATGTAATGCTTTTTCTATCTCCAACACAAACATGCAGCACTAAATCATAGCTGTAGCTAAAAGCCTTGCTGAATCTGAATTGCTTCCCTACCACTTTGACTCCTCCCTATTTCTCCAATTGTAGAAGCACTTGAAGCTGTAGTGACATCCAAAAGTTTTTTTTAAGAAAGAGTCATAGAGACTTAGAGCTGGCCAACCCCTTCACCAGTAGGGTGATCCGCGTCACGTTCATTCATGTAGGTGTGTTCTGAAACACAAAAGTTTATATTTAAATGTAAGTATTTTATTAATCACTGTCACCCTTAAATTAGTTCTTTGGTTTATCATGAAATTTTTGAAAGTTACAAAACCAATTTTGTGTATTCTCTGAGCACTGGTAGCTAACGTGGATAACTGGCGACTATTGATGATGTCATCAAGTGGTAGTAACGTCCAAATTTAAAGAAGGGGGTTGTGTCCAAATTCCTTCACTACTCACTATGTAGTGCGTTCGCCATCTTGTAGAGCTGTCCGGTCAAGGACTCTGATTTGGTCGTGACGTATGAGTAGTGTCCTGTGTAAAAGGACAAGTGTTTAAATGTATGTAACATGAACCAAATAAACTTCCTGGGTAATGCAGTTATTTCTGAAGGTTAAACTGATTCCGTGCAGACTAACGTAATACAATATTTGACAGTCTGTGAATAAACAAAGCGCTGAGCAAATAAAATCAAATCTCTGGATAAACAATTATATTACTCGGCTGTTTGTGTTTTTTACAGTATTTGATTTTATCAGAACAACAGGGGCTCTGCGAGGCTGAACCTTCTCCCTGCTTATCACAAAGCTGTCATAAATTCATGGAGAATAACTGTTTTATATTTTGAAATTATGCCCATCCAATTCAATGTCATTGGCAGGTGGATTTACAGAGCGTGTCTTTAGAAGTGATACTCATTCCAATAAATGGAAGATACTTTAGATCATGTGTCAAAGTCAAGGCCCGGGGGCCAGATCCGGATCCTCCCTCCAGATTATTTTATTGTTATTAATGGTCCGATGTTATCTTGCGCTCATTTCTAACTTGTATAATTTAAAAAATGTATATATATTTTTATGGAGAGTAAAATACTGAAAGTCATTTAAGGTTTAAGTTGATTAATTCTGTTTAGCTAATATGTCAGCTACATGCTAGCTGTTTTGGCAAATTTAGGGTTTTTTTCTTTGTTTGTTTCTCAGGCTGTTTTGGAGTTTAGCTAATTTTCTGCTTCATGCTAGCTGTTTTGGCTAATTTAGGCCTTTTTCCAGTCATTTAGGATATTTTGAAGTTTAACATTTTTTTCACTTGCTAGCTGATTTGGCTAACCTATTTTTTGTGTTTTTTTATTTTGGCTAATTTAGGATTTAGCTGATATTTTATCTGGCTATCAACTTCAGTGTTTTTAGCTATCAATTTCAACATCTTCAGCTATCAGCACTATCATCTTCAGCGGCCAAATTCAGCTTACAGAATTCAAACTTGCATTTTTTTAGGCTATTTTTAAGTTAAGCTATTTTTCAGCTATATGCTAGCTGTTTTGGCTAACATAAGATTTTTTTTTTGTTTGCTATTTTTTTAGGCTAATCTGGCATTTAGTTAATATTTTAGCCGGCTATCAGCCTCAGTGTTTTCAGATATAAACTTCAGTGATTTCAGCTATCAGCTTCAGCCTTTCTAGGAATCAATTTCAGCATTTTCAGTGGCCAAATTCAGCTTACAGCATTCACACTAGCATTATTGCAGGTAATGTTATAGTTCATAATTATGTTAAAAAGTTACGGTTTTAATGTTTTAAAAATGTAGTTTTAGAGTGTTCAATAATGTTTATCCCGTTCAGCCTGTGACCTAAGGTGAGTTTTGGATTTTGGCCTCTTGAGTTTGACACCCCTGCTTTAGATTTTGTTGACCATGAAGGTTGTTATGGGGAAAAGATGCGTCCCTCTCATGTATTTTAAACCATATTAACCACTGACGTAGAGCAACCCCGCCCCCACTTCCTATCATCCTATAGTTTACGCACTATCCTGTTAGCTTACAGCCTCTGACACCGCACACAACCAAACATTAGCGGCGCAAAGTTTTTTTGTCTTCTCCTGATTCTCGATTTGAACACAAAAATACTCAAGCTTAATTTTCTTTATATATGTCGTTCATCTTCAGAAAAATGCTACAAGAACATTTCAAAAACACCATTTTAATCACTGGGTCTTTAAGGGAAGATATGTCTAACTCAGTTTTATGGTATCATTAATATTGATGTGAAAATATGTGTTTGAAATTAATATCGTTTTTTTCCCAAATTCTATTTCCTCAGTTGGATGAACAGACAGCTTTGTGTCAAAACCATTTGTTCTGACCTCAGGGGTCAAGGGGGGTGAAGGATCACATGACCTCAGTCTTTAAAATGCTAATAAGAACAGAGAAGAAGTGTCCTAAAACTGATAAACAGAAAGAGGATTTTTTTTAAGATTCAGGATTTCCGACCCTCACAGCTGTCCGGAGCACCAGTCACACGATTTACACTTTTCCGTCAGCCGCACAGCTCCAGGCAATGAATAAAAAAACAAATTCAAAGCTGATAAAGTTGTATCTACAGAGCGAGAACAGGGTAGCTCCAGGCTATTTTTTTTTTTTTTAATAAATCACATAGAAAACTAAAAAAAAATCAAACACATCTATCAAATTCTGTCTTGTTCCCATGCATGCTGCTCCCAGTAATCTTTTTAGCTGCAGACAGTGATGTGGTTCAGGCTACGATAACTATTATCGTTTTTTTATTTTTACATGTTCCTTTTTAAAATTCCAACTTTTGACATTTTGTTTTTTAAATATCCACAAAATGTCTGCTTTTACCTTAAACATATTTGAATTTGTCAACTATTGCAAACTTGCAACCAACGATTTTTTTTTTTTTTTATAATAATGCTTCAAAATATGACGATATGGTGTTAAAAATGAACAGCTCCTACATGATATTCACTGAAAATCTCCCAGTTTTCTCTACATTTTTGCATAAATTACAGCAGCATTTACACAGCATGCCTCTCACTTCATTATTGATTCTACACTTCAAAAAAAAAAAAAAACACTGCCTCGCTTAAATGAAACAAAACCTACAAATAGCAGTTATTGCTTTACATTAAAAAAAGAAGATGAGTGTTTCAAATAGTTCCGTTTTCTTTGCTTATAATTGTTTTTTTAGCTTTTTAAAGCTTGTTTTAGTTGAATATTTAATCACTTCTTGGAGTTTAGAGATGCGGTGGTTCATGTTTCATTGCACAAATATACAAAAGTGTTTAAATTCAATATTTTTGTGCCTTTTGAACTAAATATAGTCTGTTTCTATAAAGTTATATGTTTAATATATATATATATATATATATATATATATATATATATATATATATATATAGTCTATTTGTCAATTTGAGCCTTTAAGCACTTTAAAAATATAAAATATGTATACATTTCCTTCTAAAAAGCCTTGCTTTAATTCAGAAAGTTTCTTCAAAAGGTTATCCTGAGTCCCTGATGTCAGACTTAGTACTGTCCAGTAGAAGAGCTCATCTCAGCATTTGGACGCACCAGTAAATGTGTCTGTTGTGTTGTTTAGAAGGATGAATGCCAGGACATGTTCAATCAAAAAGCGCTTTTTATGATTGAGAATCAGTGGATTTGTTTCTTGTTCCCGAAGGATTCTTGGAGGACACAGCCAGCAGTGGATGCAGTTTATTTTGTATGTAAGTAATTAAATCAGTGATTAGCTAACACGTCCAGGAGTCTTCTGAAAATAGTAGTGTGCATAGTTGTGTTTAGTTGTCTTTTTTTTTGGACTGTTTTACCAATAATAAAAAAAGAAATGAAAAAATATTTAGTCTCCAAATCCACAGACAAAAATGCTGTAATGTTTTTGTAGAAGAATAACGGCAGCAAAGTGTTTTGTGTATCATCCTGCAGATGTTTTGTTGCCCTCATTCTTTCTAGGCCATACTGGAACAAACAAGTTTTATTCCACCCTGACCTGGACTTGACATTGCTTCACACAGTTGTAGCGAATGTTTACAGCTCACTTTTTCCTTACAAAATTACTTTTTTTTTGATCCAGCAACAGCCTTGTTACTTGTTTATGGTCCAATATCAAACCGTGTTTTTTTTTACAACCGCACAGGCTGTAGGAAAAGCACGGAGTGTAGGATTTTATTGGTACATACCAATAGGAGGAGTCATAATACTGTCAGAGCGTTTTACAGCACTTTCACTGCTTGCTAAAGACAAATCAGCCTGTCAGATTATTGGCCTCGCTTTCATGAATTAACGCGGTCGGCTTGCGCCTGCAATTTATCCCACATGCTTGTCAAATCAGCGGCGTTTAAAACTAGTGGGGTGCTGAACTAGCAGGACTGAGACCTCTTCTTTGCCTCCCCTGTCATGACATGGGTTGTCATAGCAACTGTGCAATATGACAGGGGCTGATGACAGAGGGGAGCTAAGCAGAGATCTGTCACTGAAATAGCCTCGTATGGTGGAGCCCTGTTATAATGATGTGTGCACCTCAGAGAGAGTGTGTACGCGCCCGGGCAAAGACAGATCTTCTGCTTTTGTCCACAAAAAAAAAAAAAAAAAAATCCTGATAATGGCAATGTGATCTGACCTGGGAGCTGCCCTCTCACCACAAACATGACAAACGAGCCATGTCAAGTGTGTTTGAGCAGTGAGCTATAAAAGACAAAAAAAGGAGGCTTCTGTGTTTGGGTGTAAAAGGTGACAGCCAAGGTTGCAGCAGGGAAGATGCAGAAAGTGCTGCTCATTAAATGCAGTAATTATTGAACAAAGGTTCTTTTTGTAACAAGGTTTCATGGTCGGTTTATATGGAGTAGTTGAATTTTCTTATGCTAATATTCAATTCTTGGGCTTTTTAGGGTCTAAAAAATGTGCACCACATTTTCCGCACTATAGGGCGCACTGTCAATGAATGGTCTAATTTTGAACTTAAGTCATATAAACAAGTGCCAAACTAAAAGACACATAGAGCAAGACAAACGAGTCACAGATAAACTTGTCAATTAGTCAGATTTTGTAATGATATCGAACCACGATAAAGTAAAAAAATAAAATAAAATTGGAAATTTGGCTAAACTTGTAAAAGAATAAAGTTCTATTCTCCATCTCTGG
>NC_050534.1:10171677-10181677 GCF_002922805.2 Oryzias melastigma | reverse complement strand
TAATCATACATTTCAGGTCACTAAACTTCACAAAGATTGAACTAAAGACCTTACTTTAGATTTTAAGAAATGACTAAAAACAAAAAGGTTGTTTGTTGAAAACATGGTGTAATTCTAGGTTTCAAAATTGCTATAACTGCTATTTTTCATTATTTGAACCTAAGTATGCCATAAATTATTATTTTTTATTATGCACTTCCTTTTATCTGGATTTGAGGAAGTAGAAATGTGTTAGACTTCTACTGGAAGGCCAATCTATGATTTAAATATCTGCCAGTCAATCAGACGTTTAGTTTTGAGCAAATGAAAGTAGCTGGATCACCCAAAGAAAAAATCTTGGAGGTACATCCCAGATTTTTTGATCTAGTGTGTATATGTCTATAGTGAAGACATATTTCTATGCATTATTTCCTATACAGTTTCGCGGATTATACATTTTTTGAAAAGAGCACAATGGGATACTTTTTTCTTGAAATGATACAAAGAAATTGCAAAAACCCAAACATTTAAACATGTATATTTAGATTTTTTGTGGCTTCTTCAAATATAACACAAATTCATCCCTTTTAAATGGTAAAAACAAACAGAACAGCCTCCACACACCAACAAATCTCGCTGCATCAAGGTGAAGATGAAGATAACCTCGTTTGAGGATCCCACCGTAAATCCACTCTGGTTGATGGAGATTTGTGTTGTTTGTTTCAAGGCCTTTCTGCAGAGCTGACCTGTTAACCCCTCTGTACGGCTGCAGATTTCATTTTTTTTTTTTATTCCGCTGCCAGATTAAAAAATGTTGCTCATTACCAGCAGCACAAACTGTGTCACACATTCTTCTGCACGAGATAATTACACATTAGATAAACAGACTGGAAACTGGAGCCTTTTTCAGCCTAATCTGAACATCTACAGGTTGTGTGTTTTTGGGCGCAACTAGAAAAAACAATCTGATCTGGTTTTTCTACTATATACACTGAAAAAAGTGAAAAATCGATCAATTAACAAAAGTTCTGTAATCTGTTACAAAATAATTAGTTTTCATCTATTAAAAATATTCAGTTGATGGTTGATAAATGGGCTTAAAACATCAACAATTCTATTTTTCTCATCAACTACTGGGATGATTCAACTTTAGATCAGATGGTCATGAACCCACGCTGTGGTTGTTCTTAAGGTCAGAGGTCACACCGTCATCTTCATTCTCTGTTGGTGATAAAACTATTTTTCCCTCGCACCTTAATGTGTTCTCAAAGTGCATGTGTCTAATAATTCATTTTGTACTGAAACGCATAATTTTAAATAAATAAGAACAGCAGTGGGTGGCAATTTCCAATAACAGGATCAAAACTACGTATGTATTATTGTATTAAAACGTCGTTTTTTGGCTGCGGTGGAATTACTAAAGCTTAAGGAACCATTTAATGATGTTTATTTTTTATGATAAATTAATCAATATTGACTCAATAATTGCAGGGGAATCCTTTTTGCTGAGGGGGCAGCTGGCCCCCTTGCCCCCCTCTAGATCAGCCCCTGATTTTCAGTCTTTTTTTTTTTTATTTTTTGGTATTTATTGAACTGATTGTTACTGCCAAGACACTAAACTGAATAGATTCACTAGTTCATGATTAGATTAAATTCACAATTCAGTGAAAATCGATTTTCAATTGTTAAATCTTTTCAATTTAAATAGATGTTTTTTTTTTTTGGCTATTTAAACAGTTGGTGTATACCCACTAAAAATGTGAATTTTACATCTAAAATTTACTCAAATAAGCATTTCTGTTAAAAAAAAAACCTTTAAATTACTATAAAGAGAAATAGATTCGTAAAGTTTTATTGAGGTGTAGTATTTTCAAAGTAGAGATCAAATTTCCGAGTCATTTTTCTACATTTTACCAATGTGGTGGAGAACATATTCAGAAAACGATATAATAAAAACAACAGAGTAATAAAATAAAAAAATAACATTTTGTGAATCCAAAGGTTGCAGAGAAAGGAGCATTATGGGTAAACTATGTATCTCTAATGATCTACTTTCATGTTTCCTATTCATTCCTAAAAGGTGTTTTGCAGTTCGGGTACAGTGATGGGTCACTGCCTGACCTCATTACCCAAAAGCCCTTGTGCTCTGACCCTTAACCTCATTCTGATGCTCCATAACCTGCTGAAGTCACATCCTCACTTCCCAACCGTCAGTCCTCCAACCTTTACAGAGGACTGAGGCTAATTGAAGGTCATGAAAGTTCAGCTTCATTCTCTGTTAATGTCTTACAATTAAAAGTATTCTAAGTGATTCAGATTAATTAAAATATCTGTTTTCATGAATGGAGTTGAATTTTGGAACACTCTCACCATTATTGTTTTCCTGAAGGAAATAGGAAGAATGATTAGAAAAAATCAAACTATTTATCACATATAAGTAGAAATTTAGGAGGTTAATGATGTGGAATAGATTTGGACCAACGTTAAACATCAGGGAGCATGTCGAAGATGCTGTTAGTGGGTCAATAACAGATAATCAAATCAAACTTTATTGATAAAGCACTTTTCATACCTAAGCAACACAAAAGAGATTTAAATGCATTGTGTTTTTGAATGACTTATCGCGTGAGTTGGTTTGTGTTTATTCGCATAGTTACAATTAAATGTGTGATTGTCTCATTTCTAGAATTTCGATCAAATTTTACGCACATGTTTAAAACTTTGGTTTTATTCAAGTTTTTTTTTTTTTTTCTCTATTGGCGTTCTGACATCATAATAGTCCCATTCACCAATATGCAAAACCGTGTCATTAAAGAGTTGGTTTCAGAAATCTCACCGTATGTTTTGAAGATTTTTCGGTACATAACCATCCAAACATCCATCCTGCATGCAGCAGCGGTAGATTTGGAAGGGTTGAAGGTTCTTTCACAGCTGCCACTCAGGAGTGAGCGACAGGTTGAATGTGGAATGAGCGATCGCTCACGTTTTCTTGGCATCTCGCACAAATTTTCCACCAGTGTTGCCAAAAACCTGCAAATTTACTGTCTTGGAACTACAGACACCATGAAGAGATGAGACTTTTTCCAGCAAAAAAAGAAAGGTACACATGGAAGCACATTTTACTAACTTAAAAAAAAGAAAAAAATGAATATTTTTTCTAATTTTCTAATTCTAATCTGTGTCATAGACATGATCCGTATCGTTTTGTTTTAGTTTGTCACAATATCGCCAATCTGTTTTGTTCTTACTATTTACTTACCAGGTCAGAGGAGATATTATATTATATGTCATACCCTCAGATATATTTTTTTAGCACAGATTTCCACAAAAATATGAAAAATAAATTTGCAAAAAAAAAAAAAAAAATTGGCAAGAATAAACATGATGAAAAAATTGCCAAAGCAACATGAAGGAAAAGTTAGCACAAAAAATGAGCACACAAAAACAATTGATGCAATAAATACGACAAAAGTTTAGGAAAAAAATAGGACAAAAAAAAAGGTTAGCACAAAAACCTAAAAATGGTGCACTAAAAAACACAAAAAAATTTGATAAAAAAGAAAAACAAAAACATAGCACAAAAATCACACAACAAAAATTAGCACAAAACAACATGAAGGAAAAGTTAGCACAAAAACACCACAAAAAATTTGCACAAAAAAATATCGCAAAGCAGCATCAAGTAAAAGTTAGAAAAAAAACTCACGAAAAAACAGAACTAGCACAAAGACCATTGAAAAGATAAGAAATAAAAGAAAAACACCAAAACAAATTAGCCCAAAAATCACAAAAGAATTAGCATAACACAACATGGCGGAAAAGTTAGCAGAAAAGAGAAAGACGGAAAAAATAGGTTAAAAAAGCAGAAAAAAGGGATAAAGAACATTAAAATAAATTTGCACATAGCACAAAAAACTAGCACTACAGACACTGAGAAAAAAAAATTGCATAAAAAACAAAAAAATTGCTAAAGACACAAAAAGTAGCCCAAAAGACAAATCACGAAAAATAATTTAATTAAAAACATGAGCAAAAAATATGTACAAAAAAAAATAAACTGCAACAAAAACCAAGAAAAAATAATTACAAATAAAAAAATGAAAAGAAATTTACACAAAAACAAACAAAAAAAATGGAATGAAAAACAACCATGGGGGGAGGGAGGGCAGTGAATTGTGGCTGTAAAGTGTCATATTGTGATATATTTTTAAGTTTGTCCTCTGATTGGCTCAATAATACCTGCCAACATATAAATGTCACTACTGGTGTTTGAATATCGACTGTAATATTTTGAAAAGCCTTTATTTTGAAAAATCGAATCCAAAAGTGGATCCCTCCTCGCAGAAATGCTTTTTTTTTTCTTCCAAGAAACATTAACAGCTAATCTAGTTTCACGAGGGAGATCTACCGGCATCACATGGGAGTCAGATTATAGACCCGGCTAATTTCACCCACAATGGGGGCTTTACTGTGCCATCCATCACTGCCTCATGCAAGCCTGTGGAATCCCGTCTTTGGGGAATTGATGGGCGCCGAGTCGGTATTGTTGGAAACGGATTCTTTGCCGTGTGCTGCCGACGAGAGTCGTGTCAAATCATACATCATTCCTGGCTGTCTTGACATGCGGATGGCAGCAGGAAGATTTATAGAAAAGATCTCAAAAATATCCAAGAGAAGATAAAAATCTATTTATTGTAGATAAGCAATAAACATGTATAGTTTTATATTTATATTAAAAAGATAAGAAAACAGCTTCAAAGATGTCCTGCCCATTTCCATGTTTTTAGTTTTATAATTCATTAATAAAAATTATTTTTTGTGGCTTCTTTTTAGTCTTAAAATCTGTTTTTAAAATAGCGATGCAGCAACAAAAGATGATCGCGGTAAATGCAGAAGCAGACTTCCTCCTGAAATGGATCATTTATTGATTCAGTCTGGGCAGCAGAAATGAAGAAAGTGTCTATGTAACATGAGTGCAGCATGTCAGACAGATAAAGCGGAGATCTGCAGACAAACGCATTAACAAGTCCTTAAAGGGAGCTTAAAAAGATATTAGAATGTGCCTCAAAATACAACTTAAGCAATAATAATATATTTTTCAAAGGGGACTGTACCATTAAAAAAAAAAATAAAATAAAAAAAATATCCATTCCGACTTATGATTATTTTTTGTACTTTATAATTTTAGGGAGATTTGATTGGCCAAAACAAATCAAAGTAGGAAGTGACCACTCCCTTTGTGTATCTTTTATAGTCCTAACCACATGATTATAAAGTATGAACTTAGGCAGAATAAGAAAAAATAATAGAAATTTTTCAATACATGCGATAACATACTAGTACTATACTCTTTACTGAATGTGGTCACTGAAGACGCTGAACCATTTTCCTTTAATTGCTGAATAATGTACTGAATGTGCTGAACGTTTTCACACCAATCTTTTATAGGTTTGAAAAGTGCACAAAAAATTTGAACAAATTACTCGCAAAAAATCAGTTAAAATTTCCAAATGCGTAAAAGGTATGAATACCAAAAGTACAAGCATGAATGTCCTGAACGTTTTGTTACCAGTTGTGTAGAGATTGCAGAAAGTGCACAAAGAATTTGAAGAATTTCGTGAAAATTCGCAAAAAATGCGTAAAAATTAAGAATACCAAAAGTACAAGCATGAATATCCTGAATGTGCTAAACTTTTTTATACGAATATTGCATACGTTTTAAAAGTGCACATAGAACTTAACTGTCATATTTATTAATCCAAAAAATACATAAATGTACAGTATATACTGAACCTTTTTATACCAATATTTCATAGGTTTCAAAGTGTACAATGAGTTTGAAAAATGTATTGAAAAAAAATTGCATAAATTGCGTAAAATTAAAAAAAAAAAAAACTGTAAAATTTGTGAAAACCAATAGTACAAGCAGGAATGTCCTGAACTTTCTGAACGTTTTGATACCAAACTTGCATTATTTGCAGAAAGTTCACAAAGAATTTGAAGAATTTCTTGAAAAATCGCAAAAAATTGTGTAAAAATTTTTAAAATACATAAAAGGGACGAATACCAAAAAATACAAGGATGAATATCCTGAACATGCTGAACATTTTGACACCAATATTGCATAAGTTTTAAAAATGCACATAGAACTTGAAGAATTTCATGTAAAATCGCAAAAATCTTGTACAATTTCAAAAAAACGTAAAATTTACGAATTTACGAAAAAGTTCAAGAATGACTATCCTGAAGGGGTTGAACAGTTTTATTGCATAGGTATTGCATAGGTTTCAAAGTGTGCAAAGAATTTGAAAAATAAAAAAAAATAAAAAAAACGTAAAATATTTAAACACTAAAAGTAAAAGCATGAATGTCCTGAACGTTGTGAACGTCTTGATTCCAATATACCATATGTTTCAAAGGGAATTTCTATGGAGCTAAAAAAAATGCATAAAAGTGTTTAAGATATTAAAACACCAAAAGTACAAGCAGGAATGTCCTTAACTAGCTTAACGTTTTGATAACTAACTGCTTAAGTTTTAAAAGTTCAAAGTTTTCAAAGAATTTCCCATTCATTTTCAATGGGACTGAAAATTTGCATTCAATGCAGAAAATGTTAAAATCCATAAAATATGTTAATACCAAAAGTACAAGAATCAATGTCCTGAATGTGCTAAAAGTTTTGACACCAAAATTTCACCAATTTTTTTAACGATTTTAAAAATTTCCCATAGACTTAGAATAGAGTTAAAAATAGCATAAATAGCTTAATATCTTACAAAACGTAAAATTGGTAAAAAACAAAAGTACAAGCAGTAACATTTTGACACATTTACCTGTAGATGCATTAACCTGAGGATTTGCTTGGATTGATGAGTTAAGTCAAATTTGGTTTTCAATGGTAGAACTTCTCATCCTGGCAGTCAAGCGAGTCTGCGTCCAAGACAGAAACACCTCCACAGATTCTCCCTCATGATTCGTAGCCATCGTGAAGTTCTCCCTGCAGCCTCTGAAGCTCCACAGATGGCTCGTGTTTTTCCGAGCTCCAGTCGTACCCAGGAGGTTCCAGGCTTCTTACAGTGACTTTTCTGTGAAGCTCCTAACCCTCACTTCAATGGGCACGCACCGCCCCAGCCTGGAGCTTTTCTCCACTGCACAATTACTACGACTACTTCCTCTTACAGCAGGAAAACCAGTGACAAAATGTCTTTTAAATCAAATGTTTCCTAATCAACAGAAACAGAATAAAAATGTCATTACTAAAGTGTCATTAATACATACAGTTCTTCTCACAGGAGGGAATGTTCCAGAGATTGATTCACCGAGGAACAAACATCTGCTAAAACATGCATTATATCCGCTAAAATCCCAAATTCCCATGAGGTTGTTGACTAGTGGCAGATGGCAACAGAAAAATCTGAATTTTTGCACCTTATTTATGGATCCATGTTTCTTTGTATGCACAGTTTTGGCTCTGTCGATTTTAGGGTGTTTTATACCCTAAAATCGACCCACGTCTTTTTCTTTGATACCAGCCTGATTTCCCTGCAGGTCGTCGGGACTCGAATACAACCCGAGAGGCGCCGCCAGAGCTGACGCTCGGTGATCACAACTTCTGAACTGCCACGGCGCTTAAAAAAAAAAAAACAGCAACAACTCTGCGGTTGCAGTTTAAATCCTAGAAATTTGCAGACTGATCATTTCAGCTTTAAGGGGGGAAAAAAGTTAACATTTAGCCAATGGGAAAACACATTAAAAAAAAACAAAAAAAAAAACTGCAAAGTCCCAAGTTTTTCAGCAGCACCCACAGCAATATTAGCTCCATTAGCATTTTACTTACTTTGCATAATTTGATGCCTCCTCTACTTTGAGCTAAGACCATCCATTAAAAATGCATCAGTCTTAATTAAAGGGATAACACGTTGACTCATTCCCACCTTTTGTATTGTATTTGTGAGAATTATCCTTGCAAAGTAGCTGCATGAGGGTGTAGAGCATCTGGCGTCATTAAGGTTATGTGTTTATTATGTGTAATCATGAGGCTGCGTGATTGGTGGCAGGTTAAAGACACAATTTGTTTGCTCACCTCTGAGTAATTCCAGGGAATACACCTGTAAAGAAGAGTCGTGTCAAATAGTTATTTTTCTTTATTGCTACATCTGTACTAGCTAATTCAGTTTGCTACATGAGCTCAGCCATGAATCTGACAGTTTTACATATTAGAAAATGTAGAATATTTTATTTCTACCACAGGGGAAAAGGGTAGAAGTTATTTCTGCTGCAGGCTGACTTTCATCATGTCTAAGTGAAAGAAACCAGCTGGATTAGCTGGACTGGAATTTGCAAATCTAAATCATTTTTGTATTTGGGAGTTGTTCTTTTTTCACTCACACTTTTATAGTTGCCAAATTACGTTATTTAGGTGTAAAAAAGAATCCTGTTAATGTCAAAGGATTTTGTAATAAGTGAGGCTTGTGTTTTTACTGAATTTTTGGCACTGTAAGGCGCTCTTAAAAACCTTTGTAAGTCCTAGTAGGTTCACGGCGCTCTGTCAAATATTTGGGACTGTGCAGCTTTTGTTGGGTGTTATTGTGAATGTGTTAAAGCAGCTAATGTGTAGCGACGCCGAACTGTTTTTGTTTTTTTACTAACGAGGATGGAAGTTAGCTTAATAAAGCTAATGTTTGTTTTAGCTTTGTTGCGTGTTGCAAAGGAGGTTAGAAGTACTGTTAATATGCAAAAAATGCTAATGTGTAGGGATTTATGACGGTTTTTTCTTGACTAACAAGGTTGGAGTTAGCATAGTTACAGTAATATTTGTTTAATTCTGAATACGCTAGCATGGCTAATGCGTATCATGTCAGATTTTATTTTTTTACATGTTACTTAACTACACTGGGAATTAGCGTAGTCACAGTAACGTTTGTTTTAGTAATATTAGCTTTGTTGGTGTTGTAATCGAGGTTGGGAGTACTGCTAATGTGCTAACACAGCTAGCATGTAATGCCGTTCGACCGTTTTTTCTTCTTTACTAGCAAGGTCTAGAGTTAGCATAGTTACAGTAATATTTGTTTTAGTGGTAATATTTTCTTTTTTTTTACCTGTTGCAAACAAGGTTGGAGGTTACAAGTATTGTGAATACGCTAATCATCTCAGATTTTATTTTTTTACATGTTACTTAACTACATTGGGAGTTAGCGTAGTCACAGTAACGTTTGTTTTAGTAATATTAGCTTTGTTGCGTGTTGCAATCGAGGTTGGGAGTACTGCTAATGTGCTAACACAGCTAGCATGTAATGCCGTTCGACCGTTTTTTCTTCTTTACTAGCAAGGTCTAGAGTTAGCATAGTTACAGTAATATTTGTTTTAGTGGTAATATTTTCTTTTTTTTACCTGTTGCAAACAAGTTTGGAGGTTACAAGTATTGTGAATACGCTAATCATCTCAGATTAGATTTTTTTACATGTTACTTAACTACATTGGGAGTTAGCATAGTCACAGTAACATTTATTGTTGTACTATCAGTTTTGTTGTGTGTTTCAAATGAGGTTTGGAGTAATGCTACTATGCCAACACAGCTAATGTGTAGCGGTGTTTGACATTTTCTTTCTTCTTTCCTGACAAGGTTCAGAGTTAGCATAGTAACAATAATATTTGTTTCAGTGAAATTAATTCATTTTTATATGTGTTGCAAACAAGGTAAGGAGTTACAGGTATTGTAAATACCTTAATGCATATCTTGTCAGATTTTTTTTTTCATGTTACCTAACTACTTTGGGAATTAACGTAGTTACAGAAACGTTGTTTGCTAATACGCTAACGTGTAGCGGTTTCGGACTGTTTTTTTTGTGTTATATTACAACAGTGGGCGTTTCCACAGTCATAACTGTCTCTTATTTTGACATAACCGAGGTCATTTACTTCATTTACTTACGTCATATTTCAAATTTTAAATATCCTGTTCAAGATTATCAAATGAACAGAAGCATTAAAGTCATAATAGAAAACGCACTTTGTGATGATT
>NC_050534.1:10164995-10171204 GCF_002922805.2 Oryzias melastigma | reverse complement strand
CTCAGATTCTCCCATGTATTTGACTAACTTTGTTCATTTACCTAAATGGACAGTAAATTAGGGATATCTTGAAAAACTCAGGGGATTTCGAAGCACAGATTTTGTATTTTCCACATATCGGTCTCACTGTGTACAATGGGTTTTACTTATTAGGATTAAAACATAATGCTTTTCCTTTTTGCTCTTTTATTTCACGGTCTAAATTTAATAAATGCATTTAAAAATCATTTTAATTACTATAAAATAATGCCTTTCAATATAAAAATGAATACTACACATGGAGGCACATATTTGGGTCAACCACACTTTGAGCAGAACAACTGAACCAAAATGGTCACCGTGGAGCAGCGGTGCAACAGCAACTCGTTGAAATGTGATCGGATGAATGCAAGCTCATGAAGACAACTTTAAAGGTGATACACATTAATCCTTACTCTGTTTATAAAGACTTATCATAACCAACGTCTCATCAGTTGCAGCCATGCAGCATGCCTCTATTGTACCAAAGCAGTATCTGATGTTGACTTTCAAAGTTGGTCTGCAAAATATAAAGTTTGATTAAGTCAAATATCCCAAAAAGGATTGTATAGCATAAAACCTCCATTCTTATAAGTTTTATGTTGAATATCTGTCTATCCATTTGTCTTTCTGTCCAATCATCCTTTTTTTCACATATTTTATTGATATTTTTTACTGTATTTTTTTGTAGAGGGATTTTTGTGTGTTTTTCGTTAGCCTATCTATCTGTCTGTCTGTCTGTCTGTCTGTCTGTTTGTTTGTTTGTTTGTTTGTTTGTTTGTTTTTATTTAATTGGTTAATTGTGGGTTTTTGCAGACCAACCACATTTGGAGGAACTATCACTGTATTTAGGGGGCACTCTCCCCCGTTCCCATGTCTATATCCGGGCCTACCATTACCCGTTTTATCATATGTGGTTTATATTTAATCTATTTCATTTTATATTTTAAATTATTGCAATTTTTCTTGACGTTTGAGGGGGGAAGCCAATCGAGTTCACACTTGTTCTTCAATGATTGTCAAAGTTTTTTTTTAGAGTCTGTTTTTGCTCAGACTGACTACAATAATCATAGATGTAACATTAAAAAAAATACTCTCAAAGTTGGACTTTCAAACAAGATTGGGAAGAAATAAATAATGAATGATCAATTATAGCTTATCAATGACTGATTGACTTATTTGGGTGTTTTTTGTGAGGTCTGACGGGTTTTTAAATGACTTTTAGGCTGAAAACCCGAAGCTCTATCTGGCAACACTGATTCGGACACAACCTTTACTTTATGTTCGTCAGCAGAGGCGAGAAGACAATGAAATACTATTTCATTTCATACAATACAATCACAATAAATAAAACTATTGCAGCTTTCCACAAAATATTCCGTTTTCTCTAGGGAAAGTCTCGACAACAACAACTTAGAGTTTGCTTATATTCCTGGAGGGCGGTGTTTAATATTCCAATCTACTTCTAGCAAACGTAGGAAAAAAGAGGTAACACTTTTAGGCGAGGTTATTAAAACAAATATCGTCAGTTAAAATACTGTTATAAAAAGCTAAATTAAACGATACCACAACAGTTATAACCGATTTCCGGCGTACGCTGGACAATGATTTCAACGGACCCTCGCCCAACAGCCAATCGGATTTATTTCAGTCCTTTCACTACTTCCGGGTTGCTCATGTGACTTTCTGTTTTGACAGTACGCTAAAGGTTGGTTGTTTTTAAGTTTTCTAGCTCGTTTAATTTAACATTTAAAAAATAAATATACACGTACATGGTGCATTTTATATTATTAGCCCATTTTTAGTATTCTTGTCCGCTAAATTAGTTAAGAAATGAAGTGACTTTGTCTTTTTGCGTTTGTTTACACATCCATCTGCAGTCATGTCGAGCAGGTACCGCATCGTAGTGGAGGGAGAAGCTTCTGAAACAGACTCTGATGATGAAGTTTACATCACCTCTTTACCTTCTGGACAAACAGCCAGAGCAAAGGTAGATCTGCTGCTCTGTCTGCTCTGCCACCAGTCTCAAATGCATGTTTAACTGGATATTCGTGACTCTAAGGTTCCAGGAGAAGCCTCTGAGACCGACAGTGAGGGCGAACCGCAGCAGGCAGCCCAGCATCCTGCAGCGGGACAGGAAAGCGCCCAGATCCTGAAGAAGGACCTGCCTCCCCTCATTGTGGTCAGAGATCACCTGGATATTCAGTCTGTAGTGGAAGACAGGCCAAGCCCCGCCCCCAGGTCACATGGTAAGAACCAAACCCATCAGAGCTTTGAAAGGTTCACTAAAGAAGGTAAAAAAAAAACTCAGGTTTAGAAATTTAATGAATTATTAAAAATACAAACACTAATTAAGTAATAACACTATGAGAAAAAAAGTCGTAATTGTACGAAAATAAAGTAAACATTTACGAGACATAAAGGGTTCATTTTATCAGAAGAAAGTTGGTATTAGAAGTCATAATTTTATAAGAATAATGTCGGGATGTGAAAAAAGTCTTGATTTTATGAGAGTAAAGCTGTGAAATTATGAGGAAAAAGTTGTATTTTATTAGGAAGAAGGCCGACACAAGAAAAAAGATGTAATTTTAGAAGAATAAATGCATAATGAACTGAGGAAAAATCATATTTTATGATAATAGTCTTAAAATTATAAGAAAAAAAGCTGTAATTTTAGGGCAATAAAGTCATAAAATTACAAAAAAAAGCTGTAATTTTGTAACAGTAAAGTTGTAAAGTTATAAAAAAAAATCTTAATTTGGGGAGAACAGTCATAAAATAATGAAGAAAAGAGTCTTAATTTTCTGAGAAGTATGAGAAAAAAGCTGTAATTTTATGAAAATAAAAAAGTAACCTTAGGAGGAAAATTGTACTTTTATTGAAAGACAGAAAAAAGCAGTATTTTAGAAGAATAAATGTATAATTTTATGTAGAAAAAGTCATAATTTTATAATAAAGTCTTAAATTATGAGGGGAAAAAAGTTGTAATTTTATGAGAAGAAAGTCAGTATGAGGAAAAAAGTCTATATTTTTAGGACAATAAAGATGTAAAATTATGAGGAAAAAAAAGTAATAATTATATGAAAAAAGTAAGTTCATTTATGAGAAAAAAATCATTTTAGGAGAATGAAGTCGTAAAATTATGTAGAAAAAAGTCAGGATTTTATTAGAAAAAAGTTGTACTTTTATTGAAAGTCAGTCTAAGAAAAAAAACTATAATTTTTAGAAGAATAAATGTATAATTTTATGATAATAAATCCTTAAATTATGAGGGAAAAAATAGTTGTACTTTTAGGATAGTAAAGAAGTAAACTTATGAGAAAACGTAAGTAAGTTAGTATTATACGTTAGTAAATTTATTAGGGAAAATTAGAAGAAAGTTGTAAAAATATAAGGAAAAAATTGATAATTTTCTGAGAAAATTGTAATTGTAATTATAAAAGAAGTAAATTTAGTAAGAAAAAAGTTTTGCATTTAAGAGAAGACACATTTGAGAAAAAAAATTTATGAGCATAATGTAGTAGAATTATGAGTAAAATAGTTCAAATTTTACAATCATAGATTTATACGTTTTAATTTGAAGATTTCTGAGATTAAAGTTTTACATTAGACATAAAATACATTGTAAGTAGTTCCTTTTGCTCAGGTTTTATAAATAAGGGAATATTGATTCACATTGATTCATTATAACTATCATTTTATTTAAAAAAATAATACACAGGAACCTGGGCCTCTTCAGAGGAAGATTCTTGATCCACATAGAGTGGATTTCTTATGGCGTCAACGTAACAACTGTATTGATGGATTTAATGTAATGCGGATGGAGGCATGTACAATCAATTTTATTTTCGAGAAAGCTTGGCTTTTCCCTTGTAAAATTATGGAATTTTTTCACAAAATTTTATTTTATTATAATTATTATTTTATTTAAGTTTAATTTTTGTGAAATTACACTTTTTTTCTCTGAATTTTGCAACTGCATTTTTGTAAAATTGCTGCTTTTTCCATGTAATTTACTTTTTATCATAAATTTACGACTTTCTTCTTGTAAAATGAATGTTTTTTTTATTTTTATGGTGTCACTAACACTTAATTTGATATAAAAACAGTCTATTTTCTGACGGTGCAAAGTACAAAAAGCACTATAGAAAAGTAGTCCATAGAATCTCTCTACAGCAGAATAATCCTGTCAGGGTTCCTCACACTCGTTTGTGTCTTCCAGGGGACAGTCTGTTACAGCAGAAGCTGCAGGAGTCCAACAGCCGACTGTATTCTGATGTGGGACAAACGGTCTGCCATGTTTACAGCAGCGCCAACAAGGAGGTTGGCCGTTTTAATCCTCATACTAGATGAGATCTGAGTATCTAAGCCAAAATACTCAATTCACTCTTTTTAGATTCACTAATTTATTATTTGATCTGATTTAAAATTCAATTAAATGAAGATCAGTTTGAGATATTAGTTTTAAGTCTGTATTTTCTGCCATTAGTCTCATACTTTTCTATTGCTTGTCTTCGTGAACAGATACGAAGTGCAACCACTCAGCTGAACGCCTCCCAGGGCGCCATCATCAACGCCTCCCACAGCATCAGGTTGATCCTGGATGACCTCCGCGCCGTGTCCGAGAAGATTGACATCATCACAAGCTGTCAGATCCTGTCTGACATTAACATAAACGTTCCCAACAGTTTAAACGCTCCTGTGCCTTAAAGAAATTTAGAGCATTTATAATGTTTTAATATGTATTTGATTCAAAGCAGAAATATGAGCATTTATAGCTAATAGGTACTTTTTTGTTGGCAAATATAAGGAGAGTTTTGCTGATAGAGGACCAGAAGTAAAGTTTTATTTATGCTATAATACCTAATTCTATGTGCAGATTCTGAAGAGTATTAGTGGATTATGCATTTGTTTGTTTTAGCCCTCTGTGTTGTACAGTACTTACATTTAACTCTGTGGTTAAATTTGACATAAATCTGAAGTTAAAATATAGATTTTTTTTTGTGTGTGTGTTTTTTATGTAAATTTCTGCTTTTTGAGCTTTTTCTTATACATAACAGAAATAAAAGGAACTATTTAAATCACAAAAGGTACTCAGAGTAACCTTTATTGTTTGTGACCAAAAAAATATTTAAAAGAATGAATTTTTAATGATAATTTGGAATATTTAGTGGTATGTCCATACTTTTTAACCTGTATTCTACATTTTTTTTCTCTACTGCACAATTTGCTCTATTAATTTATCAGTAAAATAGTTTTAGGCAAAAATTTAAGATTCTTCTTTTTTTTTAATAGATATATTTCATTATGTTACACAATAATTCCACAATGACCACCAAACTGTCCAGAACACTTGACTCCAGATGGTAAATTGTGTCATTTTTTAATGCAAAAATTCAGATCAAACACATTTATGTTTTCAACAAAGGTAAAATAAAAATGTACAAATACAAAGTTAAAACAATGTTCCAAAAAAAAAAAAAAAGGCGAAGCTCCACTTAACTACATACAATGTTCTAAGATCTATTCCACAATTAGATGTCATAACTCATGCTATGTTTGCTTTAAACTAAAAGTGATAATAATACATTTTTTTGAAACCTTTATGTAAAATTCTGAATAAAACTACTTATGGAAGGGTCATTTCTACATCAATGTTAGCAGCCGATGTGATCAGCAAACTGGTGAGTTCAAAGATTTGGTCTCTTCTGCACTATAAGGTCACACTTAAAAGCCTTTTTTTAATTAAAAGACAACAATGTGCCTTATATATTGATGAATCCTGGTTGTGTATTCTGATGCCAGCTCTTGTGTTATCCTAGGCATGTTTGTATTTAAAGTTGGGTCATCTGGACCCCACAAGACAGCGTGCTGAACTTACCATGAATACAGTAATATGGCTATGAAGTAGCGGCGTCAGACGGTTCTTTTACGTGTTACTAACGAGGTGCTGTGAATACGCGAATGTGGCTAATAAGTAGCGGTGTCTGTGGATTTTTTTTTACGTGTTACTAGCAAGGTACTGTGGATACGGCTAACAAGTAGCAGCGTCAGACGTTTTTTTTCTGTGTTACTAACAAGATACTGTGAATATGTGAATGTGGCTAACAAGTAGCAGTGTCAAACGTTTTTTTTCTGTGTTACTAACAAGATACTGTGAATATGTGAATGTGGCTAACAAGTAGCAGTGT
>NC_050534.1:10146373-10164931 GCF_002922805.2 Oryzias melastigma | reverse complement strand
TACGCTAATGTAGCTAACAAGTAGCGGCGTCAAACGTTTTTTTTCTGTGTTACTAACAAGATACTGTGAATATGTGAATGTGGCTAACAAGTAGTGGTGTCAGAGTTTTCTTTTTAATGTGTTCCTAGCAAGGTACAGTGAATACGCTAACGTGGCTAACAAGTAGCGGTCGGACGTTGTTTTTCTTACTTGTTACTAACAAGGTTGTGAGTTAATGTATTCACAGTAACGTTTGTTTTAGCGGTGTCCGTCTGTTTTATTAGAAGTTCCAAACAGGGTTGAGAGTTACAGGAATTGGGAATACGCTAATGTGGCGGATACTTCTCACATGGCTAACATGTAGCGTGTTACAAACAAGTTCTAGAGTCCCTGTGAACACAGTTAATTAAGTGTGACTGACAAATTTATCTTTGACTTTTCCTTTTTTCCTAATGCACCTTAAACAGTAGTGCGCCTTATATATAACAAGTTCATAAATAGACCATTCAGTGACCGAGCTCTTTATAATCTGATACTATAGGGCAGAAAATACAATATTTCTTGGTAAAATACACAAAACCGCTTAAACAATCAGCATAATTCAAGGTGTAAAGGGGAATAAAGCAAATAAAATACAATTATCACTATCAATGAGTTTAATTCCACAGCAGATCACACTTTCATCATCACATCTCTTTATAAACACATCATATAGGCGTGTAGATGTACACGAGCACCACCACCAGCAGGTTCAGGACAGTGCCAACAATCCCCACAATCCCAAGCAAGTGATCAGGATCAACGGAGTATCCCGGGATGTTGGAATAAACCCGCTTAGGAGCAGGAGCCTGAATGAGAGACAGACATGTTCAGTTAGAGCACACGTAAGCTTTTGGTTTCAAATGTAAAGACCTGCTATAACCACCAGGACATGGCAGTTTACTTTGATTTTTGCTATAAGAAAATGTCTATTGGTTATAGCTAAGGAGAGGAGATACAACAACGGCAAAAGTACATTTGTAAAGTTCAGATTTGATTCTAGGAATTAAAAAAAAAAGCATTGATCCATAGTGTTTTCAGAGGGGCTTTTAAATCAAAGATGGATTTTAGGGTAAAACCATCCCCAGATTTAAAAGATTAACTCAAAATTAATTACATTTGAAGGACAAACTTTAGTTTCACAAAAATATTTAGATGGAAGAACAAACTCAAAAATACTGATAAAGATGGCAAGAAATCAAAAAAATCCAAATACAGACATATTGTAAACAACAGAATAGTGACATTTTCTTCCAAGTCACCAAACATTCGTCTAAGAAGCATCCTCCGTTTATGATGGTTCAGATTACCTCATTGTTAATCTTTCTTCCTTTTCTTTCTCTCAACGTCGATGTAGTATCCATTTGTCTGCCCTTGAACCCTCCAACAATAAACGCTCAAATGTGTTGTTCCCAAAAAATAAACCGGAACGTTCATAGGGTTGATGTCTGGGAAGACGCCGACACCTCTGTGCGATCTTGTTGTGTAAGTCGTCGCTGTGCTCTTTGCCCTGGGCTGCAGGAGCTCACAGGTCTGTAATAAATGGGTGTACGGAAGGATGTTGGACGGGTTTTAATGTGCATTTAACTGCACAGAATGTCCCCCTAGACCAAGAAAGCTGCTCAGCTGGACGACCGCTGTTTCTGTGTCAGGTCATGTAGTTGGCTCCAAAGCTCGTATGTGTGAGTCCTGGATGCTACAGAAGGGGCGAGTTATGAAGTATTCTTTTCACTGAGCCAGTATAGAATTGTACCGGAAATTCAGGGGTACGTAGGGTGTAGAACGAAAGTGCAACTACGACTAAAGTGAAGCTATCGACAACAACGATGGATGTCATCCAGAAAATCAGCGTTAACCAGTTGTTTCCATTTTTTTATGGACCTACAACCAACGAAGTCCAAAAATGGTTCTGTTCCGTCAGCCTCAGTGGGTCCATTTTATAACAGGAACACTCAAAATGTTGGAACAGACCGTACTGTTCCGCACCGCTCAGTGGAAATGAGGCTTTAGTGTAGCTCCAGTTGACCACTGCAACTCTTAAACCGTTCTGGTGGATTCTAAAGCAGAGAAAAGCAGCTTTACGCTGATACGCAACCATGTTAGGCCAGCAATGTCCTCTGATCTAAACCCTGTAGAGTACGTCTGAGTACAAACTGGATGATTGTACCCCAAGTGACCTGAATTGTATGTGGAAGTCAGAACGCCTTGCTTCTGAACAAGGATGAGCAAATTCTTTTCCCTACAAACCCTGCTCTGGAATATTCTAACTATCTAGCCATGTCACTGGGGTGGACAATTGGACTGGCTTGCCACCTCTACTACCACAGATCAGATCAGCTGGGAGAAGAGAAAATAACAACCAGGCTTGTCAGGGGGAGAGAGAAGATAACAGAGTCTTAAAAGTCCTTCCGCAATCTGAGTCTGAAGCTCTGTCCAGCAGGAGGAGTCCTTAGTCTAGTAAAGGAAACAAAAGGCTTGAGTAAACACAAGAAATGCATCTTTGCCCGATTCATCGCTGTTTCTCTGTCCAGTACACACCTTGTGGCTCCCGGTATATGTCACAGATTCGGGAGATGGATTGGTCCCGAATTCTCCAGGAAAAAGACGGCGACCAACCCATTCCCGATGCTCCAGGTGGCGGGTGACCCCGTCCGAGTTTCCTCCAGCATTCTTGGGATCCTCTAACTTTCTGGACGTCTCTCTAAGTTTTCTGTTGTCAATTCTTGCCCATCACATGATTACGTCCGTGACGAGTTCCATTTAGTTGGAATTTCCACGGTTGCATGGTGGCGCAGTGGTTAGCACTCTTGCCTCCAGTCCTGGCTGGGGGATCTGAAACACAATCCCCAATGAGGAACTTTCTGTGTGGAGTTAGTATGTTCTCCCCGTGCACACATGTTTTCTCTGGGGACTCCGGCTTCCTCCCACAATCCAAAAACAAGCTTCATAGGTTAATTGGTGACTCTAAACTGTCTGCAGGTGTGAATGCTAGTGTGTATGGGTGTGACTGCGGCTCTGTGATGGACTGGCAACCTGTCCAGAGTGTATCCTGCTTTCACACACGAGTGGGAGGTTAGCCTCCGGCAGCCACGAGAGGAATTGCCACTTATGGCATATAATACAAAATAAGGAACCCAGAAATAAAAATATTTAAAAAACACACCCCGTCACAGACACACCTGGACCCGGCCCTGGAGTTGCCCATCCCGGTCTCAGAACATTACAACCCTGGGCTCCCACAGCAAGCGTTCGATGCGACCGTTGGAGTCTTTACATAACTTTAAAAGTATTGTAATCTGTAATCTGGCCTCTGCGGCGCTTGGAATCCGTTTCGTTGGGTTCAAATTTCTGCTGGACACTAGAGGTAAGTCGCAGCACTTTTTGCGAAGTTGGGGCTATTAACAAGCTAAATTGTAATAAATGGTGGATTATCACATGAACCTACATGAGTTTGGAGTTTCATGAGGTTGGCAGCAGAGACGGTGTTTGCAGCCGTCCCGTAGCCAAAGGGAGTCATCTGCTGTAGCCAGACCTGAGCTGTAACGCTTGCTGTGGGAGCCTGAGGTGAGGCTAGTTCGTCAATTTGAACTATCTTTATTATTGTCTTAGTTTACATATTAAACTAGTAAAATTGTTTCTTCTAATTCATTAGCTTCAAAGGGAACTTGTATAAAGAACAATATATCTAACTTATTGTGAGAAGTGGATATTAGTCATTTAAAACTATCTATACAGCCATTGTCTTTGTCCTTCTTGTACTAGAGCACCATTAGACAGGCTTAGCTGCTCTCCTTCTCGAATGTTTTCGCGGAGGTCCCATTAATTTCAGCAACTGCACTAAATGAACATCCCCTTGACAAAGGCACAGAAGGTATGAAGCGGGGAGAGGCTCTTGGCTGGATGGATGTACCGCTGTTAATCTTTAATTAGACTCAAATAGGATTGGGACGAATTTCACTGGCATCAGCACCAGGAAGTATCATCTGCCAGCTCAAGACAGAGATGACAAGAGAGAGGATTTTGTGTCTGAGGTTTTTTTTTTGCCAAAGCAGGCTGGGGGTGGGGGGGGTTACTGCAAATTTGGCAGAGGGGACTTATGAGCTTAACAAAAACAAGTCACACAATGGTGGGTGCCATCATTTATTCGCGATTTAAAACGCTTTGTAGGGTATTAGGCGTCTTGGGGAAAATATCCACAATTAAGTTTAGTCACCGGACAGAAAAGAGCTTCCAGTGGACGTGCGTGTTGTACAATCAATTCTCCTCTGGAGCCGTACATCTAAAACGGTGCCCTTCAGATTAAGGTACACATTCTTTTTGTCCTCTAATGGGGAGAGACTTCTTCCATCCACCATCAGTTTGACAAAGTACCACCACCAGGAAGAAGGATGCCATTTTTCACAAGGTAAACAGGGTCATAAACCACCCGTGGAAGAGGCTATTACTTTCTTACCTGACACCACCACCCGTTTATCCCACTGACTGTATATAGAGAGCTGGACTGAGTGGCCCCTCCCCCTCTCTCATAGATCTAGTCTAATCTCATAGACTTCTATTGAGAAATAAACAGTTATTAATCAGTTCTATATGTCCGAAAAACTATTCCAATATATTTTTCTTAAGATCTTTTTGCTAATTTTTCCTAAAAATGTTTCTTTAACGCAAAGTATTCAAGTTATAATCTGACCAATCGGCATGTGTTGCCTACTCAGATGTTTGATTGACAGATACTCCCGAGTTGCTTTCAGTGGAAGGGGCGGGGACTTTGATCAAGCTTACTCCTGATTGGTGACACTAGTTTCCATAGTAACGTTGACTGAGACTGACTCCAAACCAAACACTGTCATCTGGCACCAATTGGCGACGTCCATATTGCGGAAAAATGGCAACTAAATTGGCTTCATTTTGTTGGAGCCGGAGCCAAGTCATTTACTATATATGACATCACAGTCGCTCTGTGGAGTTCTCTATATACAGTCAATGGTTTTACCCTATGAAACCCAAACAGGAAGTAGCTAGCAACGCTCAATAAGTTGAACTAAAGTAAGAGCTAAAGCAACCTCACAGATTAGATTTTTGTCCTTCTTGGCTTGCCGTACCTGTGACTCAAATAGTCTTTTATTGCATAAAATCAGGGGTTACAACCACTTTGATTAAAACTAGTGTTTTTTGGGGGTATTTTTAAAATAATGTACAACCTCTGTGTGAGGAGTAACTTGGAAAAAGGAAGTAGGGTTTCATACAGTTTGATTTTGATGACCTAATATTCTTGTAAGAGGCAGAAAATGACTTGCTGGGGAAGATTTGAGCACCTTTAATTTGCTTCGCCTTTACAATTTTAAGTAACCCCGCCCCCACTTCCCTTCATCATTCTCTGTTTCCATGCTCTCCCATTACCTCCTTAAGCCCCCAACCGGATTTTACGATTTGACTAAAAAAATAATCGGAAATTCAAATTTAAGCTAAATTTTTGTTCTCCATGATCAGAAAAATGCTACAACAACATGTTAAAAACAGCAAAAATAAAATTTTAATCAGTGTGAGTCTTTGAATGATTGTTGCTTTTATTAGTTTTGTAGAAACATCTGCTTTAGCCGCATGTATTTGCTGTTTGAGGACTCGTTTACTTCTAATGAAGTGACTTCATCCGGATGATACTTTCTCACCGCTGCATCAGTATTATGATCACATTTCTCCAGGAAGCTCACCGTCACTCTTCGCTGTTCCGGTGCTTCTTCCCCGCCGCATCTCACCGTGCATCTTTATCCTCCATGAGCTGAGTTGACTGAATCACCTTTCCTGTTTCCTGGCTGTGCGCTTCCTCCACTTCACCTTACACCATTTCAGCAAAAACAAACACAAGCATGTTTGCTTTTATCTTGGAATATTTACTGTATTTTCGGCACTATAAGGACTAAAGCCTTAATTTAATTTAAAATGACAGTGCATCTTAAAATCTGAACCAACTTATTATATATAGAATAATTCCGGTGTACTTACTAATGTGATTTTTGAGAGGTACACGGCGCTCTTTCCCAATGCCAGTGTTTTTTTTTTCTTTCTTTCTTTTTACAAGTTGCTAACAAAATTGGGTGTTATTATGAATACGCTTACGTAGCTAATTACATAGCTAACGATGCTGAACTGTGTTTTTTTTTTTTTTTTAGTTAATATAAATAACTTCAACCTCGGCTAATATGTACCGATGTACATTTTTTTTTACTTACAAGGTTAGTAGTTAACATATATAAAGCCAAAGAGATATATTTCTATAGATGCTTTGCTAGCCTGTTACCATTCTCCAAGATACAGAAAGAGTGATGCTATATTAGAAATGTCAGTAAACATTGAGATACAGTTTAGCAGAAACAGTTAAATGACCATAAAATTATTCATTTTGGTCTGAAAAAACTCTGATTATCACAAAAATAAGACCCATGTCATGGTATTATTTTTGTACAAAGTGAAACAGATGAACAACATTTCAAACTTTCTATAAGTAAATATGACATTATATGGAATGTAATGAATACCTGATGCATGGTTGTGATTTCATTCAACTCTACACACAGACTAAGATTTACACAAACTCCTCGGTTTGTCTTTGTAAACGGGTTGGTTGGTTGTCGACATTGCTGCAGACCGCTAGCGGCGGTTGTATATGAGTCGGTGCATCGATGTGGAGCGGACTGGGAGCTGTTCGCCCCGGTCAACGATGGTGGAGGACCGGGGGTCACAGTGTGCACTGTAGTCTGGGCCTCCGTTGCTGCTACAGTCTGGGTGGTATTCACCTTAAAGGACGCTGCGGACAGGGCTAAACTTTCACTATTGAGACTAAACTCACTCAGATCTTCCTAAAATGTATCAAATGTAATATTTTACTAGTAAAATGTCTTGTTTTTCATATTTTGTTTGTGCAATTGTAACACAGCAGTAAACAGACATCTTTACCATTCTAATATGGCGTCCAAACAAGTTCCGTGAATGCAGTTAGCTAAGTCTGATGGACTCATAAACAGGAGTTCGGGGTGCCTTCTATATGACATAAATTCAAAATCAGACCATCACTTACGCCTTATAATCCAGTGCGATTTATGGTGTGGAAAATACGGTTTCCTTCAAAACTGTCCAAAATACCCTGCATTTAGAGGGATTTATCTCTGTCTGGGTGTCAAACTAAAAACACAATCAATATGTTTCTATTTCTGCCACAGAGATCCACTCTGAGCTTGTTCATCAAACCTGAAGGAAGGATGTATCCGAGACATTCATTTCAGTTTCTTTATCTGGAGGAAGACGCTCCTCGCTCCCCCTCTGCCTCAGAAGAGTCACCTTTGCGCCTCTGCTGGGATTGTTTGTAAATGATGGCGGCATTGATTTCAGCCTCACACGGGACTCTGTGTTCACGCAATTTGTTTGTGGGGAAGGGGGTAAAATGGGAGCAATGCAGGTAATGGAGATGGAAACAGGAGAGAGAAAATACCCAAGAGATGAGTCCAAACAGAAAGACAGTTTTATTCCTTAAGTCCTTGAAAGCATCAGCAGATATTAGAGGCTTAATTTTGCTGCTGGACTTAAACTAAATCAGCTGCGACACATTTGTGAAAGCTCAGTGATCATGATGGTGTTGTTGTGTGGATGAAACTGAAGTGAGACATTTTTATCTCATGTGGGGGAGATGGGTGTGTCCTCACATAAAAGAAGTGTTTTCACAGGAGGACTGGAACATAGGAGGCTGGGGGTGAAAGAAAGGTGAAAACTAATGACAGTACTGCCATCTACTGACGGAAACACACAAGTACATTCATTCATTTTATTAGATTTGTGCTCATTTCAATTTTTTTTTGCCTCAAAATTCCTTATACGCTGCTAAATACATTAGATACATAAAAAGTGGTGAAAATTTTTAAATGGGATTCTTTATTTGAGAGTTCAGTAAAAAAATGAATTAATAAAATCTAAAAAACCTCAATGAAAGTGATTGTTATCACTTTTTGAACCAATCGAGACTCTATGAGGCCTTAATAAACTGTACATTTTTTGTTGTCAATGATTAAAAAGTTTGAAGTAAAAAAAAAAGTAAGCATAAAAAGGCCAAACAAATTAAAAGTAACTTTTTTATTTGTACATTTAGTTCTAAAACTGCTTTAAAAAATGTAAACAGATTTATGAGGCGGCCTATTTAAAACTGTATGTTTTTTTATGTAAACACTCCATGAACAAGAAAGTTATCATTATTATTATTGTTATTAGCAGTAGTAGTAGTGGTGGTAGTATTTTACCTAATATATTTTTAAAATACATTTTTGAACAGGAAAAACTTTAAGGTTCTTTTAACAAAAATAGCATTAAATTATTTTTTTTTTCAAAAAGAGTAAATTTTTTTTATTATCTTTGTTACCTTAAAAGTAATATTTCAATAAAGTTTTGACATTTTGTCTATCTTGGTGTCCTGCAAGCATTTTACTTTGCAACGATTTTCTTAACAGTAGCCCATTTAGTGTTTATATATATATAAAAATGAGAATTAAAATGGGAAAAATTACTATAAAGAAAAATGATTAATGCTCATATTGTTATTATGAAGATTTGAGTGCGGGTTTATTTAGAAATATGACATTTTTTATGTTAAAATATTCCTTAACCCCAAATGTACTTAATTAAAGTAGTAATATGGCAACAAAGTACTACAGTTGAGATTATATAGTATTTTGCTGCAGCTTACTGTCAAATATTTTGCCAAAATATTTTTTTTGTATCTCCTAATAGGATAAAAACTCTCGCGCTGTTTACCTATATGTTTGTGAGTGTGAATTTAGAAGTATATTATGCATTAATAATTAATACAAATTATTTTACTGTTTACAATCTGAACAATCATTTCAATATTTCATAATTATCCAAAAGTATTTCAAAAAAGTTGCTTGTTTTTCTTCTTCATCTCCCATATTCCCACAGGTTTTTAGAAAAATTCTTCCTAAGAACTAAAGAACCTTCATACTAAGAGCTGCTCCTTGGACTGTTTTCCATTTCAATCAGGTTTGCCTCTCTTGGCCCTTTGCATCATGGGAAATCTCCGGCTGCATCTCTGACTCAGCGGGACTCCCGACTCTAAACACAGGTTGTGGTTATCTTCCGCCTCAGCTCCTTCAGAGCTTCACGGGTAGATTTCCCAGCAGCCTCAGACGGTCCAGAACACAGCAGCCAGTCCGACGTTCCATCATCCACATCGCTCCATCCCGCGCTGGGTTTCCGTGGGCGGTCATGGAATCAACCAAAAGGACGGCAGCGTTTCCACACAAACACACTCGAGCTTCTGCTGCACCAACAGATCCTATTTATCCTATAAAGCAGCAACTTAAAAATGTCTGTAACAGTCAAAACTTGGATCCCTCTGTGACCTTGAAGCCCATTAAATTGTTCTTTTTCCAAAGTTTCTGCGACATATTAATTGTTAGCTCTCCAATAATGAGTATGTATATTTATTTATTTATAACAGTGCAGACAAAAACTTAATTACACTGTTTTGTGTCAACATCAGGACCTTCTATTAAAAGCTGAAGCTTCTTTTCCCATATGGGACATAAAATAGTGCCCAAATAAAGACGTTTTTGTGTCTAAAAAAATAAAAACAAAGCGTCCAACAACATTTAAAACATTGGTAACACTTTTATAAGTGAGTGTTTATTAGGGAAAAAGGCTTTAAATCCTGTTAATCAGCAAGAATCGATCGTTTTATTTTTTTCCCCAGAACAAATCCTGCAGTTCTTGATACATTTAGTGCTTTATGTGTCTGTAAATGAACTATCTTCAGTGTATAGTCACATTTGAACAATGTACTACAGAGGTATAATGTGGGAGGGGTTATCAGTAGCTACACTCGCATCCGGATCCGTGTCTTGGATTTCCAAGGCCTGCTTCCCACTGTGGGGCGGGGCTAAATTTGAAGTCCCGCGGTGCACAGCGCCAGCAGCACCATCGACACCATGCTGAGAGCGGGCGTCATCGTGGGAGCTGCACCTGCAGAAAGAAGGACATTTCATATCGGACCGGCATTTTTAGCAGCTGCGTCGACGTCCGGCCTTACCCTTAATCCGAATCTTCCTGATTGGGCCATCCCCCCCTTCGTATCGGCCGCGCACCATCAGCTCAAAGTCTCCAACCTGAGGCATGGGGAAGTCCATAAAGTGCCAACCGGTGATGTAGACCTTCCCGTAGTAGTAGCCTGTTTTTCTGAACATGACCTGCGAACAAGAAAGGAAAGTTTTAACTCATCCATCCGGGTTTTTAGTAACAAATGTCTCAGTACACTCACCTTATAGTACAGAGGGAAGGAGATGTTACCAAACCAGTCGTACTGGATGTGGTCCCACCACACATACAACCACTTTCCTGTCCAGCTGACGTAGCGCCACATCCTGGGGGGTTCTGGTGGTGCTGTAGAGGAAGTGCTTATTAAGCCTTTTGATTTCATGAAACATTCGATTTGCCGCTCTTGGCTTTGTCTTACGTGGTCTCTTTGTGAACATCTCGCAGTGCTCTCCGGGAGGCCCGAGGCCGGCCCCGTTGAAGGCCCGGACCTCAATGAGGTAGTGCGCGTCCGGCAGCATGTTCTCCAGCCTGGTCTGGTTGGCGGTTGCTGGGACGAATATGCGATTGGCTCCTGGTTCTGGGTCGTCATACTTCCTCCAGTACTTAACCTAACAGGACAGAAAGGAATATTTCATCCATCCATAGTTGGGCGAAGACGAACTGTTTCGAACTGTTTGGTCTGTACCTGGTATCCTTCAACGTACTGCTGCAGGCCTGTTCCTGTGTCCACCACCGGCAGCCACCAAACCACAGCCTCGGTGGAGGACACTGGCCGGGCATAGATGTCTGTGGGAGACTCTGTTGGAACTGAAAACAAAATCAAAATGTCTAGGAATGTTAAAGGAAGATTTGCGTCGACCAGGAACTACCTACTCACCATCTCTTGGATAGTAGATGACTTTGGTGAGGCTGTAGGGTCCGTCTCCTTTCACATTGAAAGACTTTATCTTCACTTGGAACTCTCGAACCTGGAAGTCCTCCTCAGTTGGAACGAAGTAGGTGTCTTTGTGAGCGTATCGCCTCGTCTCCGGATCGGAGATGGTCTCATACCACCAGTCGTAAGCATCGTGGGGCTTGAAAGCCACGATGTAGCCAAATTTTTTGCCAGAGAAAAACCATGGCTGCACAGGCTAAAGGAGGAAAGACACACTTGTAAACCGAATTAACATAAATATGAATTATTATTAGGAAACACCTACAGTCCACGTGATGACGATTTCGCCGTTCCTTCCTCCATATCCAGCCACGTCAGTGGGAGAAACCACAGGAGCTGGAGAGGGAAAGTTCATAGTTTATTCCTTTAACATCTGATGAACTGTAAAAAGTTTGAATGTTTAGATGTATGTCCTTACGGGCATCCCAGGTTTTGATCTTGAGGGAAGGGATGCTGGCCTCTCCAGATCCATACTCGTTGGTGGCAAATATTCTGAACTGGTATTCCAGCCAGGGGTACAGGTCTGTGACCTCTGCCCTCTCCATAGTTCCATCCAGGATGGTTGGAGCTGCAAACAACCATAGAAAATGCTCATGACTAGAAAGTATGTCTACTTTCCTGGATTGTGCCTGAGGAACGTGGTTTCCCTCCGCTGGCTAACAGCAGTACTCACAGGTACTAGCATTTTTCCAGTCGTCTTCATTCAAAGCCCAGAAGTGCCTCGTCTGAACAGTGTAGTAGAGAATGGGGCTGTTGTGCTCTGCTCCTTTGGTCCACAGCAGCTTCACCCACGTGTCTCCAATCTCCTCCACGCGAATAACGCCAGGAGGCCCGGGGACACCTGGAGATCGGGTAATTATGTGACAATTTGACCAACTTGTTAGTCTACTTTACTTCTCAGTTTATTTACATAAATCATGAGAATAAAACAATTATCATGTTCTACAGACTAAAAGGCGCAGCATCAATGAATGGTCTATTTACAAACTTTAGTCTTGTAGTATTTTTTTCTTTTTCGTCCTGTAACCTTTTAAACTTTAGCACACTGAACTGTAAGGTGCATAAAACAGGACAAAAGAGTCAAGGATAAGTCCATTAGTCAGTCAGACTTTATTAACTGGGTTTACAGTAACTATATATTTTTGTTTATAACACGCTACACATTAGCCATGTAGAAGGTTTTCACAATACTTGTAATGTAACTCCCAATCTTGTTTGAAAACCGTAAAAAACACATTAATATTGCTAAAATAAATGTTAATCTTGCTACGCTTCTTTGTAACATCCCACACGTTAGCCACATTAGCAGCATTAGCCACATTCAAAGCCATAGCGCCATTAGCAGCATTAGCTGTATTGGAAGCATTAGCTACTTTTGAAACATTAGCCACGTTCAAAGCGTAAGTCGCATTAAAAGTATTAGCCACATTGGAAGTCTCAGCACCATTAGAACATTACCCACATTGAAAACATTAGAAACATTAGCCACATTGAAAGCGTTAGCAGCATTAGAAGCATTAGTCATATCTGAAGTATTAGCTGCAGTAGAAGCATCAGCCACATTGGAAAGATTAGCCACATTCGAAGCGTTAGTCAGATCAAAAGTATTAGCCACATTGAAACTGTTAGCCGGATTAGAATCAGTAACCACATTGGGATCGTTAGCCGCATTAGAAACATTAGCCACATTGAAAGCGTTAGCTTCATTAGAAACATTAGCCACATTGAAAGCGATAGCTTCATTAGAATCAGTAACCACATTGGAAGTGTTAGCTTCATTAGAAACGTTAGCCACATTGAAAGCGTTAGCTTCATTAGAAACATTAGCCACATTTGGATCGTTAGCTTCATTAGAAACATTAGCCACATTGAAAGCGTTAGCTTCATTAGAAACATTAGCCACATTGGGATCGTTAGCCGCATTAGAAACATTAGCCACATTGAAAGCGTTAGCTTCATTAGAAACATTAGCCACATTGAAAGCGTTAGCTTCATTAGAATCAGTAACCACATTGGAAGCGTTAGCTTCATTAGAAACGTTAGCCACATTGAAAGCGTTAGCTTCATTAGAAACATTAGCCACATTGAAAGTGTTAGCTTCATTAGAAACATTAGCCACATTGAAAGCGTTAGCTTCATTTGAAACATTAGCCACATTGAAAGTGTTAGCTTCATTTGAAACATTAGCCACATTGAAAGTGTTAGCTTCATTAGAAACATTAGCCACATTGAAAGCGTTAGCTTCATTAGAAACATTAGCCACATTGAAAGTGTTAGCTTCATTAGAAACGTTAGCCACATTGGAAGCGTTTGCTGCATTAGAAACGTTAGCCACATTGAAAGTGTTAGCTTCATTAGAAACGTTAGCCACATTGGAAGCGTTAGCTGCATTAGAAACACTAGCTACTGTACATTTTAGCCATAGTTTGCGTATTGAGAATACCTGTATGGCTCAACCTTTGTAATGACACGTTTAAAATCAGACTGATGTTGCTTTAATAAATGTTACTGTGACTACACTCACTCCAAACCTCATTAGTAAGACATAAAAAACACATTACAGTACAGTTACACATAGCCACATTACTTACAATAACATTTTGACAGAGCGCCATGTACCTCTCAAAGTCGCTTCGACATCACTAATCACAGCCAGAATTAATCAATGTATAAAGCGCTACAAATTATATATAAGGTGCACTTTTGTCTTTTGAAAAAAAAAAAAAATAGGGTTTGAAAGTGTGATTTAAAGTGCAGAAAATATTATACATAACAAAAAACTGAAACGTACCTACAACTTTGAGGTCAGCATATGCTGTGTCACTGTCCACCACGGTTTGGGCTGTACAGGTGTAGCGCCCCTCATGCCAAATCTGGGCATTTTTTATTCGTAGGTCGCCAGTCCCGTCTTGGTTCTATTCAGCAAAATATAAACCAATTAAAAAATTAAAAAAAAAAACATGGAGGAAAAGGGTCTCACACACACACACACACACAAAATATTTCCTAAAGCTTAACATTTCCTTAATCGTCCTCCTACCATAACTCGTTCATAATGTTGCCACTCAGAATCAAAGTCGATGACGCGGAAGTCAATAGCCCAGACGAACGTGATGTCCAGCATGGGGTCGAATGAAGCACTGCACCTGAGGATGACCTCATCTCCCACCTTCACCTCACTGTCTTCAGGTGCTATTGTGATGCTGGTAGCCTCTAAAGAGAGAATGTAGACAAAAACAAAAGATTTGATTACCTACATTTAATATCATGGTATAGAAGTAGTACTTTTATTCATAGAATGTCCTACTTAACGTTTTAATGTTTCTTCTCAAAACTAAATACAATTTTGAGGAGACTGATAAAAAATGACATTTTATTCTCCCAAAGATTGTCTTCAAAGGTCAAAAAACAAACAAAAACAAATGCTGGAGGTTTACAGACGTACCAGTGATGGTGAGATAACCAGAGTTGTTTGCCTTCCCTCTGTCATTCTCAGCGAAGCAGGTGTACAAACCCTCATCGTTCTTGGTGGCGTTGCGAATCTCCAGAGTCCCGTCAATCATGACAGAAATTCTTCAGAACAAAAACAAAATTTCAATAAAAATATTTGAATCTTGTTGTTGTGGACCTGAAGGATGATCAAACCACTCCAGCTGACCGTGTGCTGTTAAAGAGGAGCTCGTCGCCTTTCTTCCAGATGAAGCGGGGTCGCGGGGCTGCCCTGGGTTTGCACTCGATCAGCACTCGCCCGTCTTTGGCGCCGAGGAGCTGCTTCTTCACCGGGTTGAACTCAAACGTTGGTGCACAGGCTGATGGGAGGTTTTTGTAGAAAAGGATTTTGATGCTACATGTGTACACATTCTCGAACGCGCAATCTTGTAGGGTCTAAGCGCACATTCTTGAGCGCACTTTCAGCGTATGGCGTCAACACTAGACAAGCAGGGAGGGGCTTCTCTTGAGTTCTATCACATGTTTGAAGAGATTTGGTGCAAACCGTCTCTCTAAATTAACATATTTTAATTTTTCCTTGGATGCTTAATCATATTTGGAATTCAGGAAACAATATGTTTGTATAGACAATGTCAAATCAACTTTTATGGATATTCCTGTCGGTGTACCTCAGGGCTCAATACTTAGACCTCTGCTATTTTCTAAGTTTATTAATGATTTGCCAAATTCATGTAATAATGTTGAATTTCAATTGTATGCTGATGACGCCGTCATCTTCACTGGTGCAAGAAGTATTCAAGAATCAACCTCCGTTCTCACCTCAGCCATGGCTCCTGTAAATGAGTGTTTTTTAACTTTGGTCGTAAAAAATTGCATAGCGATGTGTGAACATGAGAACTTTGTACATAGAAGCCTGAAATGCATACTTTTATAGACTTTTCATTGAAGTGGTTGGTTGAACGTAGCTTTAGATCAACTTCAACTCCTTTTTCAGGAGAACTCACCGATGACGCGGAGCTCGGCGTTGGCGTATTTGATGCCCCAGTAGTTTTCCGCGATGCACTGGTACATGCCGGAGTCGTCGAAGGTGAGACTGGAGAACTTGAGCTCACCTTTACCATACTTTAAAGATAAATATGGACATAAGTAGAAGAAAAGAACATAAAATCCCAACATCAAATGCTAACACAGCTCAGTTAAGGCCTGGCCCCTATTTATTTATTTTTTACCATGTATCCGTCTTTGTACCACCGGATGAAAGGGAAAGGTTTCCCTGATGCCACACATCGCATTGTATGTTCCGACCCAATGTCCACCTGGGTGTTGTTGATAGTCTCTGCCCACTCTGGAGCCGCTACAAAAACACACACAGATTCACGCTCTGGCTGGCTAAGGAACAAACCGTTTAAGGCGACACTTACACTCCACATAGAGCCAGGCCTTGTGCCAGTCCTTCCCTTTGGTGTTGATCGCCTCACACTCGTACCCGCCCACGTCTTCATACTGCACGTTGTACAGGTGAAGCACGGCTCCTGATTCGCTAATTTCGTGGTTTGCTGGGAGATCCGTCGAATCCACTTTCCTCCAAACGATATGGGGGATCGGACTGAAGGGAAGAACAACAAGAATTTGTACAAAAGAACATGTTCAAGAAATTAGACAAAAATTACTAATGCCAAACTCAATTGCACAGGGGGCCAAAATCCAAAACAGACCTTAGGTGGGCCGAACAGGATAAACGTTTATTGAACACACTAGAACAAAAAAATTCAAACTTTACATTTTTAATATTACTATGAATAAAAACAGGTATGAATATTATTCTAGAATAAATCAACTCAAACCTTAAATACATTTTAATATTTTACTCCCCCCAAAAATATATTTTGTCAAAATTATAAAAGTTAGAAATAAACTGAACGTTAAGAGAAAAAAAACACTAATATTTTTTTTACTTTATTGACATTTTATATGAAAAATTACAGTCATTAACAACCCAAAAGATTTTAATCTCCATAAAATGTATCCTGATAAAATTATGCAAATATAAACAAACAAACAAATTTGGGGGGAAAAGTGCTTTTAAACAAAAACTCATTAAAAATAAAAATAAAATATTATTTTTTAGACATTTATTTTCTATAATTACCTTTTTCTATGTGGGTTTTCAATGTTTCATCTGTAAAAAACTCTGCAGTACGCATGCCACAAGGCAGAGGGCGCTAGTGAGCCGAGAGAATGTATGTGACTGCAGCTAAAGAATAATAGAATTAGTGGTAGCAAGTCAAGTGCAGCCTTCCAGTTATTCTTTAATGTTGTTTAGCATCAATTTTTAAATGAAGGAATTTGTTTTTAAACCCCTAAACTCAAGAGTTTGTTTAGATATGTCACTGGTAGAGATCTCCACTGAGACAGAGAGACTTTAACACTGAAGAAAGAAAAGGAAAACTTCTACAAACAGGTCAAAAGTGAGTCTATAACAACAATCTTGGTGATTTTTTTTATGCTACAAGTTTGTAAATGAAAGAAAAATACAACAAACGTTAACTATTGAACAAGCTACTCTCAATGTTTCATATGTTTGTAAATCTGACTGATGATGTCACTGCCTCACTAGCTGTGAACCTCACCACACGTCGCTGGTGTTTACACACATCTACATAGACTTTTCATTGGAAGTGGCTTCTTATCGGCACGTTGCTGAGGGTGGTGTGAACGTAGCTTCCAAGATACTTGATGATACACAAACCACACGTACGACAATCAAGCGTTCCTATTTCAACAGGCCTGAAGAGAACTGCGAGACACACCAGGGCTCCCCTTAAGAAGTGCCCTCTCCTCTCTTTGACCCTTCATGGATCCAGACAATTCAACAACTCAAACACCCGAACAGGTACAGGTCCATGTGACTAGGGCTTTACTTTGTAAGGAACTTACATCTATGGATAATCAGGTCAATTCATGGACAGAGTAAGCTGTCTGGCATAGGCAGTTGAAAGGGGCCAATTTTTACAGAATGAGAAAATTCCACATCTTTCACTTTGCTACTCCACAAATACATGTCCTTAACAAGTGTGCTGCTGTTTAAAAGGCAGATCAAGTGATTTTCTAATAGAAAAATATGTATTTCCAACATTAAATGTGTTGATTCAACAACACTAATTAGGCTTTGATTATGCTAAATTTGTTTGTAGTCACAATTTTGCTCTTCATCCAAAAAATAGCCTAATTTTCACTTGTGTTTTGCTTTTTTTTTTTTTTGCTCTGTTGACATCTAGACATCAACATTTCTGGTTTATAGTCGATTGACGTTCGCTTAGATCAGGGGTCTGTGACCTGCGGCTCCAGAGCCACGTGTGGCTCTTTTATCTCTCCATGGCGGCTCTCTGGCTGAAGAAAAATTAAATAGTAATTTTCAAAAATTTGGAGATGGACTATTATTTTAGCAAAATGCTAAAATTGTTGGCTAATTTGCTATTTACTGTGTTTTTAGGCTAATTTAGAGTTTAGCTTCTATTTAACAATTTACAATTTTAACTAATTTAGTTTACTGAGGAATTTTATGCTAATTTGGGGTTTAGCTAATAATTTAGCAAAATGCTGATGTTTTTGGCTAATTTGTTATCTACTGAAGTTTTCTGGGGTAATTTAGAATTTAGCTTTTCTTTTAGAAACAGGCTAACTTTTTTGACTAGTTTAGTTTAGTTTAATTTTGGCTATTTACGAGTTCAGCTAGTAACTGAGCAACGAGCTAGCTTTTTTGGGCTAATTTGGTCTCTAATTAAATTTTTTATGCTAATTTGGAGTTTAGCTAATATTTTAGCAACATGCTAACATTTTTCGCTAATTGTTATCTACTGGAGTTTTTAGGCTAATTTAGAGTTTAGCTTTTATTTTAGCAACATGCTAACATTTTAGCTGATTTAATTTACTGAGGAATTTTATGCTAATTTAGCTAGTAATTAAGCAACGAGCTAGCGTTTTTTGCTAAATTGGCCTCAACTTAAGGTAAATAAAAAATCCCATTTTGAGAAATGCTAGTTTCTTTTCAGATGTTTGATTTT
>NC_050534.1:10140847-10145835 GCF_002922805.2 Oryzias melastigma | reverse complement strand
TAGGCTAATTTAGAGTTTAGCTTTTATTTTAGCAACATGCTAACATTTTGGCTGATTTAATTTACTGAGGAATTTTATGCTAATTTAGCTAGTAATCAAGCAACGAGCGAGCATTTTTTGCTAATTTGGCCTCAACTTAAGGAAAAAAAAAATTTAAATCCCATTTTAAGAAATGCTAGTTTCTTTTTAGATGTTTGCTTTTGTTTATTCCAAAAAATAAGACATAATTCATATTTATAAAAATTATTAAATAAATACGTTCATGATTGCAAATCCAAATTTCTTAAAGGCTAAAGTAAAACTATGCGGCTCCTTCTAGGTTTTGACCAGTAGAAAACAAGCCCAAATTACTCTTTTATTGTTAAAGGTTGTCGACCCCTACCTTAGACGTAGAGAAAACACAGATATCTTACTTTCCGAGAGCAAAGCACTCAAGGGTGATGTTGGAGGCCAGCATGGCTGTGGTGTCGCCAAACTTGACACTGATGTCTGCAGGATATTTTCTCTCCTCACCTGAAGAGGTCAAAAGGAAAAAGAAGCGGTTGATAGAATACCAGAGGGAATCTGGATTTGTATCCTACTGTCATATAGAGGCCTGACCGTCGTCTGGAGGTAACGGGATGAGAGTGGTGAACTTTGAGTACACACTCTTCCCAATGATGGGGCTGGAGACGAAGCAGGAGTAATTTCCTGCGTCTTGAGCTTCCACCTTGGAGATGTAAAGATTCCCTGTTTTCTGGGAGACAAAGCGGCGGCGATCCGTGTGCAGGAACACGGGGAACTCGTTGTAAATCCATCGGTAGGTCACCTCCTCTACAATGGAAATAGAAGGTTTTACTTTTTAAATGAAAGGATTAGGTATCCTAGCAACCAAATAAATGTCCAAAAGTTTTGATTTTCTAAGAGGCTCTAAACTTGGAGTGTGTACTGGCAAGAGGTTGTCGATATGACACATATTGCGATATGTGGCTCACGATACGATATGTATCGCGATATATCCCAAGACTATACCAGAATAAATTTTCCCCTTTTTTTAAAAAAAACAAAGTATGACTTAAAAAAACTGTACCTGAATATGAATAAAGCTTTCATGGTAATAAAATTAGAACATTCAGTTTATATACATATAAACATACCAGGCCAGGCTTTTGGGGGAACACACAGGAGGACCACCCCCTGTCCCTCCTTCACACGGACCGGCTCCCTTTCCTCATCAGGGAACTCCTCCACAACTGCACAAATGAAGCAGAAACAGTAAAAGACTGGATTTCTGTAATCGCTTTTGTAATGTGTTAAATTACAGTCTGAGGGACTTTTATTAGACAGGAAGTGCAAAAAATAAATTGTGTAAAATTCTGTAAAAAAAAATAGATCAGAAGATGGTCAGAGTGGGACTTCAAGAGAGTATTTGATTCAAATGAACTTTATGCCGCTCGTGTTTTTGCAACCTTTTATTTTGAAGGGTTTCTCCATGTTTGGAAGGAAATAAACATTACTTTGAAATGTGTGGAACCATTTGAAGAAAATGTGGCTCCAACAAATTTATCTCACAGAATTGATGTCTGACAGCCATCTCTCGGGGAGTTGATTGTCCATCTGTGTTTATATTGGTATTGAAATGGTTTCCCTGAAACAAACATCACAAATGGACCTTAGTGTGTTTGTTCCATGTACATTGTTGGGCTAAAACAAATCAACTTGTTTCAATGTTTTCATTCAAATGCAGAAGAAAGAGCAGTATTTGGCAGCTGAGTCCATCTGTCTGACTGTACATGAGAACTGGACCGAGCGACCCCTTCCCCCCTGGCATTCCAAACAGGAAGTGCCTGCTGGTTTCAAGAAGCTAAAATCCCATAGACTTCAGTAAGGAACAAAAAAAAATAGAAATTATTCTGTCATTCTATTAGTCTATTATAAACTGACTAATCAGATGCCTCAATGAAACCAGGTGGTCTCACATCAAAATTCAGAAGTGCTTTTAAGAGGAAGGAGTGTGAACTTCCAACGAGCTCACTCCTGATTGGTGAGACTGGTTGCCATAGAAATGTCGTCTCAGACCGATACAATGTCTATATCGCGAAAAAACACTGACTGAACTGACTTGATTTGGTTGTAGCTGGAAGTCAGCAGTTTTCTATGGGTGAAGTGACACTCACTGAGTTTTCATAAAGACTCTACGGCACATGTGTCAAAGTCAAGGCCCGGGGGCCGGATCCGGCCCTCCAGGTAATTCTATCCGGCCCTCCAGATCGTTTTATTCTATTGTTATTAATGGCCTAATGATACCTTGTGGTTATTTGTATTTTTTTTATGGAGAGTAAGTTACTGAAAGTTATCTAAGGTATAAGTTGATTTATTCTTAAAATAATATTCTTGCCTTGTTATTATTCATAATTATGTTAAAAAGTTACAGTTTTAAAGTTTAAAAAATTATCATTCTGCTAGCTTTTTGGACTATTTTGGCATTTACTAACATTTTTTTGTCTATTTTAGAGTTTCTACAAGAATTATTTTCTTCATTCTGTTCCAATTGTTCAAGCCTGAAGTATGTCTAATGTATGTTTCATTGTAAAGCTGCTAGCTGTTTTGGCTATTTATTTTTTCAGTTTTGCTAATATTTCAGCTCCATGCTAGCTCTTTTGGCTAACTTAGGCTTTTCTTTTTAAGTTTATTAGGCTGTTTTTGAGTTTGGCTAAAATTTACGTCCCAGCAGTTTTGGCTAATTTAGGCCTTTTTCCAGTCATTTAGGATATTTTGAAGTTCAACTATTTTTTCACATGCTAGCTGTTTTAGTTAACCTTATTTTTTGTGAGTTTTTAAAAAAAAATTTAGGCTAATTTGGCATTTAGCTAATATTTTTGCTGAATATCAGCTTCAGCGATTTCAGCTATCAATTTCAGCATCTTCAGCCATTAGCACTAGCATCTTTAGCGCCCAAATTCAGCTTTCAGCACTCACACTAGCATTATCGCAGATAGTGCCATATATCTAGTTCGTAATTATATTAAAAAGTTATGTTTTTAAAAGTTTTAAAAATTTACTCTTAGAGTGTTCAATAAATGTTTATCCTCTTTGTCCTGCGACCTAAAGTGTGTTTTGGATTTTAGCCCCCTGTGCGATTGAGTTGGACACCCCTGCTCTACGGTCTGTAACAGACTCACATCCAAACTTGACTCTGGCCTCTTTGCTGATGACGGTGCCGTAGATGTTCCTGGCCACGCACACATACGTCCCGGCGTGTTTCTTGTGGATGGGGTTGGTGATGACCAGGTTCCCCCCAACCAGACTGTAATGCTCGTCCGGCTGCTCCATCAGCTTGATCTCCCAGTTATCGCGCCGCCACCTGGTGATGGAGAAATTAGAATGAGGCAGACATAACATAATCAGGCGATCAGGATTTGCTGTCGCTCACCTGTAGGACGCCGGTGGGTTGGCACGTGCCCGGCAGTTCATGGAAATCCTCTTATCTGGGGAGTCCTCCGTGTAGACCACATCCACCGGCTCCTCTTCAAATATGGGCCCGTAGCCCGTGGCATCCTCTGGTAAAATGATGAATGATCTAGTAAGCCTCTACACAAAAGGTTGTAGACTATTTCATTCTATTCTGAAAACCCCATCTATCCATCTCCTCCTGTTTATCTGGGGGGCAGCAGTCTCAGTTGGGACTCCAGAACTTTCTCACCACAGAACATTCCTCCAGTTCATCTTGGGGAACTCCAAAGGTGCTCACACACCAGTCAAGAGACATAGTCTCTCCAATGCATCTGTGGGACAAGCTCGGAATATCTCTCCAGGGAGGTGCCAAAAGTTGCTCAAGGCACTTCAAACAGATTTCTCTCAATGAGAGGATATGGGACGCATGTTCAAGAATGGGTATTTAGCAAAACTCTTGATCCTGCGTTTAGCCCACAGTGTTCACACTGAACAAACAGGGAGGAGCTTCTTTTTGTTTGTTACTAGTAGCGCACGTCCGCCACCTACAGTTGGAGGAGACTTGGTGCAAAATGTTGAATGAATCTTGCTCAAAGATTTTGAGAATCATTTGGGGTTCAAAACTCTTGTGGTTACACATAGTTACACACGTTTATACGAGTTCCTGCTTTGGTTGTACAGAGTAGGAAGACCTGGACCCCAAATTTCTATAGTACTTCCTACAGAACACCGTGAGATACAAGATCAACCCCTTCTCCAAATCCACAAAGCCCATATAGTTTGTATTCCTTAAACCCTCAAAGCACTTTAAGGTGTAGAGCTGATCAGCTAATCGACTGTTCCATGACCAGCACAAAAACTCTAGTGTTCCTACAAAATCAAAGGTTCTGACTAATAACTAATGGCCAAAGTCTCCTCTCTAGAGCCCTAGAGTAGGTAGAGTTTCCCAGGGAGGTTGAGAAGCGTGATCCTGGTCTCATTTCTCTATAAATAAGGGACCACCACCCTAGTCTGGCATTATGTCAGAACGTTGTGTCACCCAGGACAATTCTACGACATCCAGAGACTTATGTTGAATCCAAATTGCTTCCCTACCCCTATTGCTCCAATTGTAGGGGCATTTGAAGCATTAGTGGTGTCCGTAAGTTTTTTTTTTTTTTTTTAAGAAGTCTGACAGATTGGCTATCCCTACGCCGGTAGGGTGATTTGTTTGTGGTTAGGAGGAGAAATACCTTTCTTCATGTCAGTGTGGTGTTTTGAGGTTTTTCTTGACTTTTTAAAGTTTTAAACGGGTGTTATGTATTCTCTGAGCACTGGCGCTAACGTAGAGGACTGACCACTATTGATGACGTCATCAAGTGTTAGTAATCTGAAGACACTGTTTTTATCCATATCTCTGTGCTTGGAGGGCTAAGTTTAGGGATAGGGAAAGGCAGTAAGGGTAGGGAAGCAATTTGGATTCCGGGAAGCTCGTTTCGACAGGAATAACACCGACCCTGTCCTGTCCCCTCTTCCCTCGACTGACCCTGCTCCAGTCCTAAGCACTCATGAGGTGA
>NC_050534.1:10127019-10140760 GCF_002922805.2 Oryzias melastigma | reverse complement strand
AGCGTGATCCTGGTCTCATTTCTCTATAAATAAGGGACCACCACCCTAGTCTGGCATTATGTCAGAACGTTGTGTCACCCAGGACAATCCTACGACATCCAGAGACTTATGTTGAATCCAAATTGCTTCCCTACCCCTATTGCTCCAATTATAGGGGCATTTGAAGCATTAGTGGTGTCCGTAAGTTTTTTTTTTTTTTTTAAGAAGTCTGACAGATTGGCTATCCCTACGCCGGTAGGGTGATTTGTTTGTGGTTAGGAGGAGAAATACCTTTCTTCATGTCAGTGGGGTGTTTTGAGGTTTTTCTTGACTTTTTAAAGTTTTAAAAACGGGTGTTATGTATTCTCTGAGCACTGGCGCTAACGTAGAGGACTGACCACTATTGATGACGTCATCAAGTGTTAGTAATTTGAAGACACTGTTTTTATCCATATCTCTGTGCTTGGAGGGCTAAGTTTAGGGATAGGGAAAGGCAGTAGGGGTAGGGAAGCAATTTGGATTCCGGGAATCAGGAAATTAGGACTGAGGGCAACAGGAACCTTCCTACTGAGGAGCGTCTGGACGTTCAGTCCCTAGTCTCTGCTTCCTCAACGTGTCAACGCAATTAAAGAGATTTTCAAAGTTGGATGGAATACTTTGACATGGTCCTAAGGTAAGATAAGGTAATGTAACGTAATGTAAACCAGCTCAGCGACCTTGTGGTAGAGTGTCCGCCCTGACACTGGAAGGTTGAGAGTTCAAATCCAGGCAGAATCATACCTACAAAGACTCTAAAAATGGTACCCAATGCCTTCCTGTTCGACACTCAGCATTAAGGGGTTGGATTCAGGGGTTAAACTACCAAATGGTCCCCAAGCGCGGTTGTGTCTGCAGGTCACCTCTCCCCAAGGGGATGGGTGAAAAGAGCTGCTTTCCCCTCAAAAAGTTTCCCAGAATTTCTTTAGGCCACCTCCCTGAACTCCTCCCAGATCCGAGCTTTTACCTCAGCATCATTCAGAGAACTCACCTCCAAAAATCCTGGGCTCATTGAACAACACCGCCACTGGAAAAGAAAAAGAAGGCACATCCTCATGTCAGCCCTGCCCAATCACAAGTGCTTAAATCGAGAAATCCGTCTGAGCTCACCTGCAGCAGGAACAGAGGAGGAGACGAGCAGCAGCAGCAGAGCAGTAAAAGTCATGATGGGAAGCAGAGCGGCGGTCGAGTTTAGACGCAGGAATTAAGGAGGCTGACGGAGGCGGCATGAACTGGACCGGACGACAGAAGAAAAAAACACACTTAAAAATGAAACGTCACATGTGAACACTCTAATGACGGAGACGGATTGAGCAGAGCGTATCTATAATTCAGGAAAGAGGGTGAGTCAGCAGAAAGATGCAGGCTGAGCAGGTCTGTGCTCAAACGCTCTGCAGCGCCGTCTCCTGCTGTGTCCTTGCACATGCTTACACAGCACCCCCGCAGGAGGACATGGCAGTGCAGCTGTGAGGAGCTGCAGCAGGCAAGTCCCAGTCAAAAACCACAACAAGGGATCAGAAAGAAGCACTAAAACAGAAATATGACAGATACCACAAACACAGGAAGTAATCTGTATTTATGGTGGAAACAACTTGAGTCACTACAACATAACAAATCTCACAGATTAGAAATTATTCTGCATAGATTGACTAAGAGTATTATTGTTTTTGTGGTTATTTAGTGGTATATTTACTCATTTGCTGAAGAAATTATAAATATCTCTTAAATTGACTAAAACTACATTTCCCAGAATCCCACACCTTCATAGTTGGTGTCATTGAAAAGCTCCAAATGTCCTCTGTAGATACCAAAAGGTGTTTTGTGGATAGTGTGCACTATTTGGGTGATATTCTGGATTAAAAATGTCTTCTACAGAAGACAAATGAGTGTCAGGAAGATATGAAGAATCTTTAAATTAACTTTTATCCAGAAAGGACAGCAGAAAAAAAATAGTTTCTGACTGAGAGGCTAAATCTCAAAGAAAAATTAAAAGCTGAAGAAGTTGCAACATTTAAAATCAAAATTATATTTTATTTCCTGATTCTAACACCTTCCACGAATTTCATTGCAAAGTTTGTTTATTTTCCTTTTTTTCATTCACACTTCAGTTTTATATATTTCTTTTTTGGGTTTTTAAATGTAAACGGTTTTCCCATATCTTGTCATTTAAACTGCAAAGAAGATATTTTCATTTAAGGAAACGGGGAATTCTGGTCCATATTTCTGAGAAAACTATAAATTCCGTCAATGGTGATAACATAAAGGTTTTTTGGGAACAAAACGAATAAAAACAAACTTTAAAATATCACAAATTTTCTATCATTTGTGAATAAAATAATATTTTGTGACATTTTAAATCTTAACAAAAATGTGCTCAATTAGTTGGGAGAGTTTGATCAAGAATAAATAGTTTCAACTAAAACTAGTGACTCTTTTAATAAATAATTTGGGCCTTGATCTAAATGAAATGTTTGTATTCTTATATTTTCTCTATTAAAACACAGCTTTTCAAATTAAAAGTGTTTTTGGGTTGGGCCATCAAATGTTCCCACACATTTTTAACATACTATAAAGAATTAATTTTCTTTTTTTTTTTTTTTAACAGAAAGTGGTTATGTCATAAAATAAATAACAATAAGTGAGTTATTTTTATCATGAAGTTTTGAAAACTGCCTAAACTTTTTCCCGCCAAAACTTTCATGGAGGCTGCCATCTTGGAATAAGTAGGTAAAGCCCTTCTACTGTCCCCTAGTGGACTGATGATAAACTACAGGACAGAAAAGATGGCCAACATAAGTTGGAGTCATGCTAATGAGATAGTAGTCTTTAAAATACACGTATCAAATATGATATAAATGTTTGTAAAGAGGCTACGACAGAATCTTAAATAAAACCCAAACATGACAAAACTCAAACAGACTGAACCCTTCAGAATAAGAGCCTTCAATAACACCGATCTACATACCAGTTAGAAAAAAACAACCTTGTGACTGTCAAATGGGAGAAAAGTAAACAGATCCACAAACAAGACGATAACTCCTGATCCCGACAAAATAAGAGCACAGAAACCGAGCCTCCATCCAGATACAGAAGCTGAAACCGTCCTGATGACTCAACAAAATCACGGCTGCAGCATTTTCTTTACATCAGCCCGATATGCTTCTCTTTATAAAACCTTCCTGTGGATTTATTGTGTCCCAATCAGTGTTTTCGTAGCATTTCCATGGCAATAATCCCTCGTGGCAGATCCTCTTTGGGGAAATGTAGGTCAGATTAAAACCAGCAGATGAACTATCCCAAACCATGTCGATTTTTTATCACTTTTTAGTAGATTTTGGTTTGATTACAAGAATTGGAAAGTTTTTAGGTTTTAAAATGTACAAAAAAGAACCCTGCAAACAAAACTAACCAGGTTTGGGTTTCTAGAGGAGATAAATAATCCTGGATTAGGATGCAGAGGTATGTCTGAGAGGCCTACCAAGGGAGGTGCCAGGAAATGGAGCATCAGTTGCCATGGCGCCTCCAGCTGCGGACACCTTCACCTCTCCTCTGCTCTCCTCTTCTCTCCTTCCTGTTTGTCACTTGAGTTTTTGGCGTCTTTCAGCGCGTCCTTCAGATGAAATCACGCAGGCGTCTGCGCACCGGCGTCTGCGCGCTCCAACTTCACTGCGCAGACCCTGACATCACTCCGGGAACTCTGCATTGCGGTACTCCACTTCAGCTCACCACCACCTCCACCACCCCACAGCCCAAAAAGAAGAACTCCTGCGCAGCCTCAGATGCGCTTACCTTTTAAGATGAGGTTGAGTTTGGGGGGCGCGCCGTCCTTTTTGGACCGGAACCGCATCTCACACACACAAACACAACACACAAGTGGAGCGTCCCGACATGAACTTTTTTTTATTGGATGGAGGGCGGTGACGCGCGCGGCGGGGCGGCGTGCACGAGCCGGGGATTGGTCCTTGTGTCTGGAGGGGGGAGGGAGGGATGGGAGGGATGCGGACATCACGCCGCTGCGCATCCCGGCGGGGGGAGAGAAAGAAGGAGGGGGGAGATCCCAATCCTGCCACCAAAGCAGAAGATGAGAAATAAAAAACACAACAAAGCTTCATGATTACACTGATGAAGATTACACTGATGAAGAGGAGTTCCGCTTGAGCGATGAAGACTGCAGGAAACCTGAAATATCTGCAGCCACGTGCTGTGCATCATAAATGACCTTCACTCTAATCTATTATTAATGTGTATTTCAAAGCTAAAGCATCATACAGATGTGCAAAAAACAGATAAAAGTATCAAATTTAAGCAATTCAAATTAAACTTTATTTATAGAGTACTTTCCCTGCTACAGAACACCTCCAAGTCCTTTACAGAAATTAATAAAAAAAATAAAAGATAAGAGTAAAAATAGCAACAAAAAAAAAAAAAGTCCTTAAATCAGATGAAAACTAGCAGACACACTTATAGTGACATCAGCTAACTTGAGCCACTTTATGGTTATGAAACTGAGAAAATACAAATATGATATTTGATTGAGTTCCTAATATTAAATGTTTCTGTGTTGAATTTATGGGATAAAATAGTTCAAAGTAGGGGTATAACAACAAATCCTACCCAGCATCATACTGAAACGCTAAAGCTAGGGCTCAGATACAAAAACAAATGCATAAAGTTAGAAAATTAAGTTTTTCTCGTAATAAAATTAATCAAATCAAAACTTTAGTGTCTCTAAATCCTAAAATGTAGTAATTTAAATAAAAGGGATATTTACCATATCCAAAAGAAACTTTGCAAAAACAGTTTATTGTTTAGTTTTTGTTAGCTTCTAGCTACTAGCTACTAGCTTAGAAATGCTGTGAACAGAATCCGTCAGTTTTCCAAAAAGAAAAATTCCTTCAGGATCAGAAAATATACAAAATGGAAATAATCAAAGTTAGCGCATGTGTTTCTTTCTTTTCTTTTTTTTTTTTTGTCAGGACCACTGACCTAAAATCTCTATTAAAAAAAAAAAACAACTCTCAAAATTATATGAATCGATAATAAATATTGGAAAACATCCTTTTGATTGAGGTACTGTAGGTTTATTTTACTATAGCGTAAAAACACAAGTGGAGAAAAAAATGATCAACCAATTATTACAGTCCAGTGTGTGGAAACACTATGAATTTTACAAAGTCATGTGATCATACAGTGTGGTAGAGTGTTCTAATTTTGTGTAATATTCTAATTTAAGTGGGCTGCACTTTGACAACAACTCTTGTTTACTTGTTTGTTTGTGCACATATTTAATTTACACTTAATTATCTTGCAATAAATACAAGGAATCTGGAAAAGTTCCCCAGAACTGTTCAGTATTTATCTCTGAGTCACACCGGTTGAATATTTTGACTAAAGTATCAATTTTATGTCAGTGAATCTGGCCATTCAGCATGAACAAATATCAACTATGAATCGTATCGTCAACCACAAACTGTGAATAGAACTGTTGCTATGCTAAAAAGATTAGCTTTGAATTTTTCTGAAAGACTTAAAGTCTTCTACAGGCGAGGTCTGGTTTTTGGTCCGACCTTTTGACCACAAGCAGACCTGAGGACCTGAAGGGTTATAAACTAAAAATTAAATCTGATCAAAATGAAGGTCCAGTTCCATTAAGACATCCAGTAGATGCAGCCTCTTGTTGTGAATCAGGAACGGATGAAAAAATACAGTTTGAAAAAGAATTAGTGACTTACAATCCACTGAGTGAGGAGCCTTTCATGGCTGTTTATGTCTCAGAGAGTTTTTTTGTAAAAGTTTTGTTCAGATTTAGTTGGTTAATAACAACATTTATAGAGGAAAAAGAAATGTTTTCTTTGCAGGAGAGGAAAAAATGTGCAAAATCAACAATAAAGTCTGATCACCTATTATAAATTTTTGGCCAATTTTTTTTAAAGATCTGTAATTGATAAGGACATAGTTTCTGCAGAGTGACAGAAGTTCATTAGAGATTTGACTCTGAGTTGTGTTAATGTGGAGTAAACACTCCTTTATTTCCCATCATCCATTTATTTTTTACACAAGAACACGTTAGAAACACAAAATGCTGTTTGGAAAAGATCGTATTTGTGACGTAGTAAGTACACAGAGAATTCCACAGTACTCCTGTTCCGCTCCACTTGTAGATGACTTCCTCCATTTTCCTCATGCGAGCCGGCACTGGCTCCAAACTGTATGGCTGCATAGCTCAAATATTTGGTTTTGTGTGAGGCTGTAAGCTCGTGGGAAAGTATATAATAGCAACTTTTATTATCAAGATTATTTTTCAAGTTTATATTTTGATTTATTTATTTACGTAAAGTGATTTGTAAGTGTTTTGGATCAGGAATAGTGCTCTATAATGAACGTTAAATTTTGGCTTCACTTTTTTAAGAACTTTCTGGAACCAAGTTATACTGTATATACATTTTTTAACTCTTTTAGTATAATGAATAGTCAGTCGTGTACTCTGATTACTCTGCTGTGCAGTTGTTAGTTTTTCTGGCCAGGTTTAAGCAACATGTTTTTCTTTATATTTTTCTTTTGTGATGAGTCCTCTATGATGTGTAGAAGTTTAATCGAGTGTGGAATAAAAATGGCTGACATGTGTAGTGCGTTTTCAACTACAACAGGGGTATTTTACTTATTTTCTTATGAGAAATGTCTTTTATTTGTTGGTTTTCTTTTTATAAAACTGCCAAACTTAGTGCTGCCATTTATATTTGTCATTTTTCTAAGCGTTTAGAGTGAATGCCAACTCCAAAAACCCATTAGCACAAAAACACCAGATGTATGGTAATCTCACACGGATTATTTATTTTTTAGTGTATTTTCTCCATAGGCTTTTATTTTGAAAAAAAAAAAATATTCTAGTAGATTGAGAACACTTTTTCATTTTTGACCTTAATTTAAATCATAATAATAATAATAACTTGAGTGATTCCAAATACTGAAAGCAACATTTATTGACTTTTTTAAACTTCATTAAAAAAAAGAAGAATTGCAATAGTATATTGTATAGTAAACCATTTGGACAGTCTTTCATGCTTTTGTCATATTAGGGTCATACATCCCACGGAAAGTTCACCATTTATTACACACCAATGTGCACCTTTGTCTCCATGCAGGCCGTCTCACCGTATCGCTTTTCTTTTAGTGTATTTCTGAGCACACACTCCCACTAGTTCTTAGTTTCGAACAGCGTGTTAACATCCTCCTGCTGTTCGAAAACGAGATCTGGGAGTTTTTCCAAATGTATTAAACTGTGTTTTTTTTTTTGGGTAGAAAATACAGAAAATGTGCATGAACTGTCAAACTCAAACAATACAGGTGTCACACGAGCTCAGTAACAAGTTAAAATAATCTCCTTCGATATCTGACAGGCTAAAAACAAGCAAATTCAGCATACAAAATCAAACCCAAAGAAACTTCACACCAAATGAAATGCTTAAAACTGTTATTAGCCATTTTGCCACCCCTCCCCCCAGACAGCCGAACTCCAACCCACTGATATTTACAATAAATAAAACAAAAATATATATATATATATTTATCTACACGTGGAATGCAGACACATTGCAACCTAAAAACTTGATGCAAGTTATGATAAGACATTGAAATATTTCTGAAAATAAAATGAAAAATCAAATGTACATATATATTTAATCCCATAGAGAGGAGGGGCACTGCTTTACCCACACACATATACACACAAACGCGCGCACACAAACACGTTGGAGTTATAGGCTGTGTCCGATTTCACGCACTACTTCCGATTAGCGCAATATATAGGGAGTTCGTTTATTTTTTTTAGGTGAATCTACAAAATCCAGAAATTTCCCAGAAGTCTCTGTGAAAACCCAATACATCGATACTTACTAGATTGGCAAAAATAGACCACAATGCATTGCCTTTGAACGTTTTGGAAAAATGGCGGAAACTAGGAGACGACTGATAAATTTGATGTCATATTTACAGTTTAGTAAAAGAAAGTAGTGAGCATGGTGTTTGAAAATCCAGGGCACTGGATAGTCCTGCACCATATAGTCTTTTGAAGGCTTGGGTGTAGTGAGAGAATTCGGACATAGCCATAGTGTTGGTGGAAACGGAAAGAGTGTACGTCATCCAGGTCAGCACATTCTCATTCCCAAGTCGTCACATATTGACATTTGGTTAGAGACCCCTCCACGTCACTTTCTGATGTTTTGGGTGTCCCCAATTCGGCGGTTTTTGACGTGCTAGCTGCCCTTGTGTCATGTAGGACGCGGTATCGGAGGCGAACCGGTATTGGGTTAGGGTAGCAGACGAATCCCAAGGACACGCCCAGTACCAGTTGCGGACTGATCCAGTACTTTGTCCAGTAGAGGTTGCGGACTGTTACTCTGGACGCACCCAGTAACAGTACCCTAACCCAGTACTGGTACCCTAACCCTAACCCTGGTACTGGTTCACGTCTGGTACCGCGTCCGCTTCATGCTTGGTACCAGGCATGATTCCGGTACAACGTCTAGTACTGCGTCCAGTACCGGGTTTGGGTGCCAATGCGCTCCTCATCCCGGTACTGGTCCGGTTCCAGTTCACTGGTTGGAGACCCGGGATTTAATGTGAACAGCCAGCACTTCAAAAAACAACCTGATGGGGACGCTCAAAACGTCAAAAAGTGACGCGGAGGGGTCCTTAACCAAACGTCAATAGGTGTCGACTTGGGAGCGAAAATTGAGAATTAAGCATGCATGTGCTGCACACGCGCGCATGCGGCCAAACGTTCCAGCTTCAGCCACTTCCTCTACAGCAATAGAAAAGTCGATAGAAGTGCCGCTTTCACAACCAGACATCACATACTGTCGAAGGTTAGATGCATTTACCGTCATTCACTTTGACTGATACACTTGTACACCCATCGGTATCTTTCAATTCCTGTTCAAGACGCTACGTTTTAGCGTAGTGCTACACCAGGGGCGGAGTCTAGTTCCCAGTGGCAGTTATCTGGTGAGAAGTTTGGCAGTAGTTTTTCTTTCCTCTTGATGATGAAGACACAAGAACAACAGTGTCTATCCTATTTTCTGATTGGAGTGGGAATATGAAAGTGTAGTAGCTGAGTGACAGGATTGTCATAGAAACCTGTAAGTATAACTGGTTTCTCACTGTCGTTGAAGTGCTCCAAAGATGTTAGTCATTATTGGGCGATAAATGGGCCCCGCCTTCATTAAATGTTGTAGTTTAGTTTGGAAGAGTAGGCTCCAATCTGTCCATGTTTCCAGTTTCATCTTGTCCTTAGTGACTTACATCATTTGGTACCAGGCAAACAACAAACAAAAAGTACATAAAATTGTTGTTTTTGTGATCAAAGTCTGATGGATATTTTCATAAACTTCGGCCGTTTGAATATGTGGCAAGATGCTCATCTTGGTCATATGATACAATATATTCACACAATACTTCACCTATGACCCTCTTTGTCTACGACTTCTCTTTGGATTGCCATTGTACCGCTACATGTAACAAAGCACGACTGTGTTCTGCATTGTCACAAGCTTCTTATTGAAATAAGTTTTATATTTCAGTGGTAAGACCAAAACAAAACTGAAACATAGGTTGTTCACAAAGATAGAACTTTGGATGTCTGTTCCCCCAAACTAATAAAACATGGACCAGTGCTTCTTGTACCAGTACATAAAAACACTGTTTCTCACAAATAAAAGGTAAGAAGTTAGGTTTCTGTTGGCTTGTGTGGCAAAATATACCCATAATCCATCTGTTTTAAACTCCAGTGTTTTACTGAAATATTCCTCCATGATTTTCACTGTGATGTAACATGGTGAACTCAATGGTAACAAGACATCTGGTCTGGATACCCCAACAGAGGATGGTCCAATCTGGTTGCTTTGGTTAGATTTGCAATATTTGAGGAACAAAACACCAAAGCTGCGAACGATTACTCAAAGAAAAGGTTTCATGAATCAGGTCATAAAGGCTTTACTGCCTTTTTGCGACTTCTGAGGGAAGACTTTAACAATTCCAGACTATCTTTGACAGAGTAGAAGCTTCTTAAAATGGGGTTTGTATTGGACCAAGGACTGCGTACAAGCCATTATATATCACCAAACTCTAAGGTTAGTTGTACGAAGGACAGGCTACCATGGGCTGTTGAGCAATGAATACAGATTCTATTTCTGTTTGGCATTTAGCTTGTGAGTATGCCAAAAGAATGCCACTTCCTCTGTCCCTACTGTACCATCTACAAAGATTGGTAGAGAGGTTATCCTGGTACAAAGGTCCATTTTTAAGATTCATAAAAAGCCTTTTAATCTAATCACAGGGGTTCTGGTGTTTTGTCTGTGTTTTTGTTTTGTTTTTAAGACAAACAGATCAAAGCAGATGGCCGCACTTACTAAATCTAGTTTAGCGTTTTCCTCTCCAATTGCATGGTCATGAGGTAAAGCACCAGATATACCTATCAGTCTCTAATTAATCTTTTTAAAATGTTGAAATAGTCTAAAACATCTTTGATTTTACATTTTAATGACTTCCTTTAGTGCTTCATGGATTATTAGGACTGATGAGGGTTTGGTGCCATGACTATTAGCTGTAACAGTACGAAGGAAGGACCATTTTAGGGGTTTGTTGTATGAATGAATTTGTATGTAAAGTCAAGTCTGTGTCCATGCAACTGTGAAGCTTTGCAGTAATTTTGCATGACTAAAGTAACTTCTAGAATAGGGTCAGACATCACAGAATGCAATGGAGAAAACAAACAAGCTCCACTTTGTCTTGGGTATGAAGAGAGATGCACCTGTAGATATAGGTCACTGTTCTCTGGAAAGGCACTAGAAATCGGGCTGAGAGCTTCTTTATTCTCAACAAATCCAGAAATGATAGGATTCTGAAAGTGTATAGTACATATACTATTGTAGGGGTGGGATGGTCTGAACAAGTTTGCCAAGTTTGAGTACTTGACGATGACACCAGATTGACGAATATATCCACTTTTTTTGTTTGTGTGCCGTAACAACAGTTGGGTGCAAAAAAAAAAAAAAAAAAAAAAACGGAGACAAGCAGAAGACAAGATAACATCAGGCTACAAGTTTCACCGACCGGCTGCTATGATGCTGAGCCCTGGTTCCTGTCGGCTTCTTCAACTCTACAAACGGGCACCTGGAAATATAACCTCCATCTTATTTGAGTATTTATATATAATTATATGTACAGAGTCTGTCTTAAAAAAAATACACTAGCTTCTACTTTGAGCCACACTTGCCACAGCTGTGTCCACGAAAGACACTGCTGCCATTTTTATCTATATATCACTCACCGTTTAACACTCTCTGAAGATAGGAAAATAAGCCATACCTAGATCTTCTTAGGCGCATATCAGTTTTAAGACGCAGCATACCTGTGAAACGACCAACACATGGGTGGTAAAACACTCTTTAGACTCACGATTTACTCCATGCAGATGCTAATGAACGCGACTTGATGCATATTTGCCTGCCTGCGGGTCGTATACCATGCTTTCATAAACCAAAGAAGATAGCACACAAACTTTAGCACATCCTTGTTTTGTGGTACATTCCATCTGCTTTGCTTGCTCCCTCCAAACATCCTCGGTTTCACACCTTCTTTGATTGGTTTTGGGGAATGTGTGTTCATGGGAATGTCACAGTGTGACTGGGGGCTGACGGTGTGGACAATGAGGAGTCAGCAGTCTCGGTGACAGGTAGCCTTGGCTGCCGGAGTGACAGCCGCCGCTGGGGCAAAGTGCAGAGCAACCGTTACCGCAGCAACCGCCACCACAGGAAGGGTCCGATTCGCCAGGGTGGCCGTGGCAACCACTGCGACCAGGCAGTGGACTTTCGCTAGACGAACGAGTTCATTGCATTGACGGGCGAGGGCGCCTCCGAGCTCTCGTTGCCTTCGTGCGTGTCTTTCTCTTTCTTGCCACTGTACTGGCCTATGAAGGAGCCGTCTTCGTTGAACTGTCCGTCCCCGCCCTCCCCGTAGTCCACCAAACTGTCATCGCTTTCATCACGGCGCACCGTCCCGTTGGACGGTGTCCGACTGCCTTTTAAGGGCTTGTGGTCCTCCATGTCACTGTGAAGCATAGCAAATAAATGAATGCAGTACAGAACTTTTGGGGTCACATCATTCTGAAGGCTTTATACTCATTAGTACTTTTGCGTTTCCACTGCACAAGTATTGCATGAACCATTTAATGGTAGCTGGAAATGTGCTGTCTTTGTTGGATTAGAAATACAACAAATAAACACATAAACTGCAGTAGAACATAAAAACCAAGTGGTTCATAAAGTTTCTGGTTACTCTGAGGTTGACTTTGCTTGTACAGTGGAGCGGCTCAGTCACAAATGATATGTGTTGCATTAGTGCTGTAGATGGTTCAAGCCTGGATGCATTGCGAAGGAGTATCTAGCAAACGCGTGCTGTTCAGTCCTTTGCACCTCTGTTTCAACCGAAGACTTTCATTATCCATGCAGGAATCAAGAATGCAATGAAGAAGTCATTGTCCTGCTTTGATGCAAAAACACCTTCAGCTTTTAAGCTTCTTATTCAGTTGGAAAAACATTTGTTAGCTAGATGTTTTTTGCTAACTTCTTTTTACAAAAAAAAAGCTAACTCACAAAATTCTAAAATGGAGGAAGTTAAAAAGCAGCAAAGTATGCCTCTTGTTTGGCAAGATTATAGCATGTGTCTATGGCTGGCATTAGTGATCGAATCACAAGTAGACATCTGTCAAGTACTTTGACATGTAAAATTTTTCTCATACATAATTTACGTTTAAAACTGTGTTTCTGGGTATTTTTTAAATCCTATTGAATAAGAAAACTGGATGCTAGAAAAGCCTGGGACTAATGACTTAACAGCTAAAGTCTCTTTTAACACTCTGCTCCTCCGCTCTCTTGTGAGCACTAATTTTCCTCGTCCGAGCTGGCCTCTGGCTCAAAACTGTAAGGCTGGATGGATCCAATTTTGCTTGCCATTATTTTTTCACCACTAATGCTAGCTTGGGGATATAAGTTCTAATAGAGCCAACAGTCCCGCCCGCAAACTAGAAGTGTTTTTCTAATAGAATGCATCAATTACTCAAAACTACTTCATTTATACTTCACATTAACATTTCTTCTTTAAGCTAATTGCTAGCTAAGCTAGTTACGCTAATTATTTGGAGTTGATTCATGCATTCTGAATGTATAAAAACGTCTACACAGTTATAATATTTGGATATTATGCTCTGTCTACTTGTGATTCACTTATTAATATAGATGCACCTAAATGCCAGAAGTAAACGGTATATAAAGTACAAATCACATGTTTTGTTGCTAATTTTAGCTAAAGTTAGAACATTCTCTGGACATTCTACAATCTGCATGAACTGCATGCCAATCTTAGCACATCTTATCTTACCTCTCTATTGACCTAAACCCCAAGAACAGAAAGATAAAAACGCAAGTAACATGAAATGTCAATCAAGGACCCTTTTTAATGTGCATAAACATTGCAACAGTTTTGCTAAATCTAGCATGAATATGGAAATGTTAAAGCAAAAAGAGTTCTATTAAGAGATTAAGTATAAAAAAAAGACTACCATATTTTCCGCACTGTAGGGCAAACAATTTTTAAACTTTTTGTCATAAACTAACATACGGTAGCTCTGAAACTCACTACAAGTTAGCAAGGTTAGGAACGTTAGCCATGT
>NC_050534.1:10112037-10126954 GCF_002922805.2 Oryzias melastigma | reverse complement strand
AAACGTTACTGCGTCTATGCTAACTACAAACCTTATTAGCAACACGTTAAAAAAAAAACAAAAAACAGTGCAACATTGCTTCATGTTAGCCACGTTAGCTTAGTCACAATAGCACCCAACTGAACATTAGCCGGAATTAATTTGTATAACGCTCTGGACCAAGTCAGACTGTCATTTCATGAAAAAAATTGTAAGTGTACCTTACCGTGCGGAAACTATAGTATTTGACTGAAAACCAACATTTTCTAAAAAAAATCAGTTATTTTGTTTGTATTTCTTAATGTGGTAAATACCGTGCTTTTTTTCGACTACTTTTAGAATGTGCTGCTGTAGGCTTTACTAAGAAAAGATGATATAATAGTTGTTAGAACTTCTATTTTTGCATGAAAACAAAGCTTTACATTAAACATAAGAGAGTTTAGACTGTGCCTTGCCTCCATTGAGTATTTTGAAATGGAGTCTGTAGGGAAGAGTGTCTCAGCAGCCTGGTAATACATTCTACATACAAATAACCAAGTGAAACAAGAGTAAATCTCAAATTACTATCACATCTGACCTACCTATGGCAACAAATCACACAATTATAAGTTAGGAAAGTTGTTTCACACCTGTACTCTCCAAACGTCCCATCATCCTCCTTCATAGGCTGGATCTCTGGGTCTTGGTGAGCATCTTCTTTCTCTTTCACTGTTGATTACATTGATTTACTTAAGATCTTTACCCATCCATTCTGGGAAGATGAGTACATAAGTCTAAAGAATTACCTGGGTATTTTCCACCTTTGTTCCTCTTGATGAAGCACACTATGAGAAGAACCAAAATGAGGAGAGCGATGGCACACATCAGTCCAATAAACCAGCTCTGGGTGGCGATGTCCACCTGCCGGTTTGGCACGGCTAGAACGAGAAACCAGAGGGAAACATAAGGCAGAATTAGCTACCCTGATGTCCAAACATAAATATGAGCGGATAAAATGGAGGAGCGGCTCTCTGCAAGCTGAGCTGCGAACAAAAGATGGGATTCTAAAATGAGTTAATATGAAAACAATCCTTAAAATGGACAATGCAAGAAAAAAAAAAGAAATGAACACAAGTCAAAAAAAAAAAAAAGGACCGAATGGTGATTAAAAATGGCATGCTTGAAACTACAAGAGCTCCCTTGGTCACCATTTAATTTGATTAAGAGTTGTTGGTTGTGTCTGAATTCCTTCACTACTCACTACTTGGTGAACTATATAGTCCATTTGCCATTTTGTCTCAACAAAAAATCTGTGTATATTGATGTTCACTAGATCGGCTAATCAGCTAAAATTTTCATGTGAAAAAATATATTTTTATTTGTAATGTTTAAAAAAATATATCCAAGGTTTTATCATTAGTGGATTCATAAATATTTGTTGTAAAATGTTAGTTTTGGCCCACAGCAGTCAAAATACCATAACTAGCATTGCTAGCGTAGTTAGCATCTTTAGTAATGTGTTTTTCTGAGACAGTTAATAATGCTGATCGCATTGCTAGGACTTTTAGCCACATTAGCTTAGCTAGTTTTTGTGGAAATGGAATGACCTGAGACTCTGGATGACATTAGACATGCACACAAGTACACAACTGCACAGTTATGGTTGAATGAGGTAGTTGATAGCTAACGATGGAAACAAAACTGCCAAAAAAAAAAAAAAACATCCACTGGGAGGCATGCCGCCTCACCTGGCACCGTAACCGGTACTTCCTTTGAGCTGTGCGTCCGTTCAGCCTCATCTGTAGCTACCACGCGCACTTTATAGGACATCCCCGGCTTTAAACCCTTTATCATATGCGAGTGCGTACCATTAACCCACTCCTTTGTCCAGTCCTCTTTACCTACAGTGTTTGCAATGGATGGAAAGGAGTTTAAAAAGAGGTGGTGGGAACAGCACTTTCAAAGGTAATTTAGTCAAGGCATGCATTTTCAAGTACAAAGAGAGGCCTTACTGTTCTCTAAAGTGTACTGCACAGCTACATTCTTATGGTGTCCAAAGTACTCCCAACTGATCATTACACCTTCCTCTGCTAGAGATGCGTTAACTGTACCAAACGCGGGGCCAACGGTAGGCGCTGCTGTGCACACAAGAGACAACAAAGGGCGTTTGTTTTTTTATTTAAAAATAAAGGCTGCAACAATTAGAATTATAGTTCAAAGTCTACATGTCAGCTAGTAAATTGGTGAATGGATTTTATTGGTTATGTGTTCTGACAAATTGTTACATCATCATCCCATTAGTCTGAAGAAAAGTGAAAAGAAAAAAAAAGTTTATTCAGCAATAACTCCTACTGAAATACTTTGGTTCAACTTTGAAACACGGTGGTGGTGATATCATGATATGGGTAGTTACTACTACATTCCAGTAAAAAAAGAAAAGAGAAAAACTGCTTTTCTTGGTACAACAAAAACTGATATTTTTTTAACCTAAGTTTATTGTTTGTTATCGTTTCCGTCTCTTGCATAGTCATGCTGGTGCAGAAATACAGAGCGTTGCAATTTTATGTTTTGCAACGATGCATTTTGTGTGTCGAGCTTTTACAGTTTGGGAAGAAAGAGTGATAAGGGACATACGGGGAGCGCCTGTACCCTTGTGAATCGAGGGTTGCAGAGACTGAGTGATGGGTAGGGTTGGGTGAGGGGACTCTGTGGGGCCTGAAAGGATACGGAAAAGAGTGAGACAAAATGCAAACTGTGCATGACGATTAACTAACCAGCAAACAACATTCCTGCATGCATTTTTTTGTTAAAGTACAAACCTATTGGTACCCCTAAGTTAATGATAGAAATACAATGGCCAGAATATCCTTGGTCATCCTCTGGATCTCATTAGCTCAGAGACCAATCTGACACCACCATTTTTTGATTTACCTTAAATGTTGTTTGAGGTTCTGGGCTCTTTTGACATCAGTTTTCCTTCCCCAGCAGGGTGTTTGGCTGCAATCTTGGGGATCTTAAACTTCTGAATATGAGCTGTAGTCACAGAAACATCTTGTTCGTCGTTTTCCTTCCAATCTAAACTCTCTGCGTGGCGTTCACTATACTCTTGGTCACATGCACCTGTATAAATTTTCTTAGAACCTTAGGAGGATCTTAGGGGGTCTTGCCTTTGAGGCTTAAGGGACGTCATGAAAGAGGAAACGCATAATTGTCATGAGCGTGCTAAATGTATCGTGTAGTTATTTCTTAGGACCTTCAAAGTAGGTAGAGAAGCGTCATGTAAGTGTCCACACCATTTACCGTATTGCTAATAATTCTGTTCAACAACAATTCAAAAGAAAAGACACATTTTTATCAGTTGATGTAAAAATACATACTGTGAAAAAAATGTATTACTTTTTAAAGTTTTCAGTTATTTTTGTGACCATTGTTTTTTTTTTTATATTAACAAAGGGGTACCAAACTATGTCTCTCTATGTCTATAATTTACAAGAGTTAGAGAGCTAAAATAGCAGCGTTTAGAAGTGCTTTCAAATGAAGGACGTTCATTTGAACCTGAGGAGAACCAAAAACAAAAAAACTAAAGATAACAAGCACTCTAAAGATCATAGATTTTCCATCGGGATGAAGTCGGATTAGACCAAGCGCAGTTGTTAGCAAACCTACAATGCACATGAGGTTTGCAAACATTTTGACATGCATTAAAAAGAAATATTATTGTAACTAAATATTACTACCATATCTTTCGCACTCTAAGGCACACTTAAAAACTTAATTTTTTTCAAAAAATGACAGTGTTCCTAATAATCCAAAACCCCATTTATATGGATTAATTTTGTGATTAATGAAGTGATTTTGAGAGGTACATGCTGCTCTGTCTGCATGTCTGTTTAGTTTTACGAGTTGCAAGCAAGGTTGGGTGTCATTGTAAGTATGCTAATGTGGATAATGTGCAGCGGTGTCAGTCTGTATATTTACATTTATCACACAAAGTTGAGTGCTATTGCTAATATGCTAACGCAGCTAACGTGTAGCCGGGTTAGTAACAAGGTTGGGAGATAGCATCGTCACAGTAATGCTTGTTTTAGCTGTATCCCTCTGTTATTTTAGGAGTAGCAACCAAAATTAGGTGTTACTTTAAATATGCTAACGCGGCTAACGTTTAGGGGTTTTTGGCTATGTTTTTTTTTGTATTACTAACAAGATTGGAAGTTAGCTTTGTCACATTGGCGCTTGCATAACCGGTGTCCTTCTATTTTTATACATCTATAACTTAGGTGTTATTGTGACCATCCTAACGCAGCTAACGAGTAACATATCGGTCTGTTTTTTAATAGTGTAGCTAACAAGGTTAGGAGTTAGCATAGTTACAGTAACACTTGTTCTAGCATTACTGTTGTTGCAACAAAGGTTGGTAGTTCCAGGTGTTGTATATACTCTAACACGGCTAACGCTTCTAGGTGGCTAGCATGTAGCATGTTACAAACAATTTCTAGAATTACTGTGAACACAGTAATCTCTGATTTTTTGTCTCTTATAGATGACACAAGTTCAAAACTAGACCATTCATTCACAGTGCACCTTATGATCCAGTGCGCCCTTAAGTGCGGAAAATACAGTAATCTAGTTTGCATTATTCACAGTGTGTTAATATAGTTAACATGCATGGGTTACCTTTGCCCGTCTCTACTTTGGGCTGAATACGAGCTTCAGAAAGAAGAGAAAGAAAGAAATTAAGGAAGTATAAGACGGGTCACGATTACAAGCCTTGAGGGAAAACCCAATATGTGGTAAAATGGTATTTTCAGGTTTCTGACCTCTTTCGGTTCACGATACAGTTGTTGCACATAGACCTCACCTGTATCCACGGCAGTGGAAGCCTCCTCTGTAATGGTGGGACCAGAGCCTTTTATCGTCTTGGCGCTTAAGTAAAACTTGTAGAGCATACTGCTGTTCAGGTTGTCCAGGGTGGTGGTCGTCTCGTTGGCAAAGAAGTTTAATTCCTGGACGGTTCCGGGTTCAGCTGTGCGGTTGACTGTAGAAGCAGAGAGAGATTATTAAAAAAATGATATATAAACGTACTTTTGTAGCCCGTCTGCCTTTATTCATCACCTGGCTGGTATCTGAGTGTGTATCCCGTGAGGCGGCCATTGTTGTTGGCTGGTGGGCCCCATTCAAGTGAGAAGGAGTCCAACCGAGGACTCAGCACATTCAGGAAGGAAGGAGGTCCTGGAACTAATCAAAGAAAAAGGGATGATGGGAGATTCATGCACAATTGGTAAAGGTCCAAAAAGGTTCTACAAAACGTAATGGTGTTTTAGTTTTTCTTTTAAATGAGGATGTCATTGAATCTGAAAGGTTTGGATTGAATCATTTGAGATCCTTCTGACCCGATCCTCAGCATTTACACAGACTTGGAACCAGCACACCAAAACACTAGATTGTGCTCCTTGTGTTGTGGTTGCATTCAGCAACATTTAACTAAATACTGAAATCTTTTCTATATATTTTATTATATTTTGATAAGCATCTCTGTGTCTCAGACTCACCTCCCTCGGGGGTCTCAAAGGTTTGGTTGGAGCTAGGAGGTCCTTCTCCTTTGTTGTTGAGAACGTTGATGGAGAGCGTGTAAATACTGAAAGGTTGAAGGTCGGGTATCTGTCCGTGACTTTGGTCTCCGCTGAAAATTATAACCTTCTCCTGCTGCTGTCCTTGCTCTCCCCCAAGCAAACCGCGTTGTCTTTGGTAGGACACCTTGAAGAACAGGATCTCCAATGAATACAATACAACTGAGACAGATATTGGGCAACTTTTATTTACTCTGACCCTTTAATATTATGGAAGAAGAAACTAAAATATTAAATATTTTCAACCATCATAAATGCATGGAGCGTGGGTTCTTGAACGCGCTTTTAGCATATGGTGTTCACACTGGACGGTTGGTACCCCAGACTAGTGCATGTATATGAAAGACTTGGTGTCATATGAAATCGCAATTATTGATTTCACCTTCATGATCAATCTTTTAACGTTTGGCACTTCCGCGTTTTGTAAAGGATGCTACCAAATCCATAGCACTGAGTGGTCAAAGTTCAACTGGTTTAACTTTTGGTTCATAGACCCCAAAAATGAACGTAAAAATTTGCGTATCAACGTCTAATCGCCAGAGTTTTGAACACAAAAGCCCAAAACGTGCATCTACATCTGTTTACATCGACTTTTCGTAAACAGCGTTCACTTGAACGAGTGTTTTCGATCCCATGTGAACATAGCCTTAGGGCTGTATATTTGCCAGAGTTTGGCAATACGATATGTATCACGATACACAATACGATATTTATCCCGATATAGTATCTTAAGACTGTACTAGAGACAAGAAATAACTTTTTTGAAAGAGTATGACTTTGAGAAGACTTCCTCTGACTAACATGTCTCAAACAAAGCACCAAAATCTGCATTTTTTTAACGATACCAGTAGTTACGTATTGCGGCTGTACTGGTACCAACTTGGCACAGAGTCTTAGTACCCATCCCTGGTTAGGACTGAATTGTAGACGTGTCATTTAGCTCAACACTCGCCAAGCTAATGAGTGAACATCTATCACAAGACGGTTGATGAAAGATGTTCAGTGTGGTGTGCTGCCAACTAGTGGTCGGGGGTTTTAATGGAAAACTAAAGTAAGACAATGAAATACACATTTTCTTATAAATAGTTAATTAAACATTATTTCAAATCCATACAAGTATTGGCAAATGAAATATTGGGATATTTCACAGAATAAATTTTTCCTAAACCCTTGTAAAACCATAGGCCGTGACTCTTTTTTTTTAACCACACCTTGTATCCTTGAAGTTGCCCTCTAACCGAGGAGGCGTTCACGGGCTCCCAGTGTACCTCAGCTAGCGTGCTGTCCTTAACCTTGACCTGCACTTTTTCAGGAGCGGACAGAGGAACTACAAACCACAAAAAGCAGAATGTTAGAAAATAAAAATAAAAAAACAGGAGAACACATGTATTCCAAAATTCACTCACCGTCTTCCCCAGAGTATCCAATCACTATTTCAGGATCAGGGCCGTTGCCGTAATCGTTCAGAGCCTGAACTTTGATTTCATAGGGAACGTAGGTTGGAGTTCCAGTAAGAACAAACTCAGACTTGTCGACCACGTTCTGTGATGACCAATTTTCCTCCCCGTCTCTTCGTTTCCAGTGGACCTTATACTTGAGACCCGGTCCGTTGGCCTGGTAACCTGTCAGTGGCTGAACAGCCATTTTGGTAAAATTAGTGCCTTAGAAAATCAAATATTACTAATTTTTTTGTTCTATATGATTTATCTCCATGCCAGACTAGATCGCTTCTACCGTAGTTGAGTTTTTAAGTGACAGATCATAACAGCTATCTTACCATCCAGGAAATAACCATGTTATCAGGCTGCGATCCAACTCCTCGGACATTTGACGGGTTTTCATCTGGAGCTGAAGAAAACAAGAAGTCATCTCTTAGCATTTTAATCATATCTGTAGTTTTTATAAATTCACTTTCATTACCGGCAGGGTTGGTTCTGTATTGGCTTGATGGGTAACTGGGCTCGCTGTAGCCGACCTCATTCCGGGCCAACACCCTGAAGGAGTAGTACACGTATGGAGAGAGCTCCAGATGGGTGGTTGTTCTGGTGCCATCGACTTCTGTTAAGTTTACCCAAACTCCTTTATGGTGCAGCGAGTCCTCATACTGAACCAAAAAGCCTGAATAAGACGCAAAAACATCGTCAGGCAAAAAAACAGACAATTGAGTCAACTTATTAAATAATTATAAAACTTCTCCAAACCATTCTATTTTCTTAGTTTTTTTATTTTGTAACTTAAATGTCTTATGAAGTACATCATTTTGTAAACATGAGGCAATCTGAATACATTTATTTCAAAAAAACAAATTTGGCAAAAGTAAATGCCTATTAGTGATGTTTCATACTCTGTATGGGACTGTTGTTCTCGTCTCCGGGGGTCCAGGTGAGCTGAACGCTTCTCTCCGTCTGGTCAGTCAGTTCTAAGTCAGTGGGAGGGTCTGGTTTACCTGTAGAATGAGGACGAGGGTTTTGCTAGTGTGTTTGGAGAAAATTACTGTTATTTTAAAGACCCACTCCGAAGAAAATTGGGTTTTTAACATGTTTTTGTGACATTTTTATGATGATGGAGACATCACAAAACAGCAGGTTTATTCACATTGTTGTGAATTAGGAGGAGATGAAAGAAATGCATTTTGTAAACTACTATTTTTAACATAATAAATATTTAAGGGAAGAAAACGACTGATTTAAGAACAAAATTAGCTAAAAAGGACACAATTCTAATTAAAAAACCAGAAGGAACAATTAGAAAATAGACCAAAAGATGATCGGAGTGGGACTTTAAACACAATCAGTCAAATTTATACTTTTTTAGAGTGGATACATGTAAAATAAATCATAATTAATATACTTTAGGTCAGAATCCAGAGTTTGAATGACAGAAATGAAAGCTGCTGTAGTTGGTTTACCGTAGACAATTCCAGGAGTCGGAGTTGCCTCTGACAGCGAAAAGGAAAAGTAAAGTTCAAGAAGAGGATACGGTGTTAGTGGCAGAGCAGAAAAAAAGCAGAAAGATCAGATTAATCCTGAAGACAAAAGGTTCTAGGAGGATCTAAGAGGTGGTCTGATGAAAACTAAAGCTTAAGGTAGAAAACAGAAGAGGTTTTTGTGTAAAATAGAAAGACAAAGGGAGGCAGAGGAAGAAGAAAAGGGAAGAAGTGACTGATTTGTTTCAATCGGTTGATAAATATTATAAATATTAAATAGAAGTGAGTAAATCCACGAGGATTTTAACATATTTTTTTGGTTCAGTGTGAACACACCGACTACAGTGAGAACGGCGCTGGCAGAGTCCTGATCCAGACTCGTCTTCATGATGCAAGTGTAAGTTCCCGCATCCCCCTCCACCACATTTCTGATGGTCAGACTATCAGAGTCCACCTCAAACCTGAAACGAGAATTAAAAAAAGTAGATGAACAGGTGTGCCTAATGAAGTGGCCAGTCAGTATAATGCTTTTTTTCATAAACGTTCTTTTTGAGACGCTGTCTCATGATCGTACCTCTCATCATCCGGCAGCTCTCCTCTGTCCTTCAGCCAAGTCATTATGGGAGTGAGGGATTTGTCATGTTTGACTGTACAATCAAACGTCGCGCTCATTCCTCTCTGCACCACCTTGTACTCCGGCTGCTCTAGGATACGCGTGGGCTCTGGACAACAAAAGGGGTAATAAAGCTGATGCAATTAGTTGTGTCCCTAATGCCTCTGCTAATGTGTTTGCTGGTTCTTTACCTTTAACTTCCAAGTTGACAGAATTCTCTTTCATCCCAAGGTTGTTCGTGGCAACGCAGGTGTACTTCCCGGTATTTAGTACCTGGGCCACAGTGATTTCCAGGGTACCATTCTTATGGATCACGTACTGATCACCATTTTCAATGCTGATCCGGCCATCCTTGAACCTGGACACACATTTTTTTTTAATTATTTGAATATACTCTTATTTCTTGAGCTTCAGTAATCTTATTTTGAAAATTTCTCCACTGATCTTCGGTTGTCTTATTTTGAAAATCTCTCCATTATGTTTTGGCTATCTTAAATCTCTCAATTGAGCATTGTTATCTTATTTTAAAAATCTATTTGATGATCTCTGGTTATCTTACTTTGAAAATCTTTTCAATGATTTCCGGTTATCTTACTTTGAAAATCTCTTTATTGAGCTTCGGTTAATTTATTTTGAAAATCTCTTCAATGAGGTTCAGTTATCTTAGAAAATCTGTTCATTGAGCTTTGGTTATCTTATTTTGAAAATTTCTTCATTGAGCTTTGGCCATCTTATTTAGAAAATCTGTTCAATGAGCCCCGGTTATTTTATTTTGAAAATGTCTTCACTGATCTTTTGTCATCTTATTTTGAAAATCTCTTCAATGAGCTTTGGTTATTTTATTTTGAAAATATCTTCATTGAGCTTCGGGTATGTTATTTTGAGAATCTTTTCACTGAGCTTTGCTTATATTATTTTGAAAATCTCTATCTTCATCAAGCATTGGTTATCTTATTTTGAAAATCTCATGATGCTTCCTACCATGTAATAGTTGGTGTTGGTGAGCCAAAGGAAGCACAGTCGAGAAAAGCCGGGCTGTTAGTGATGACCTGGTACACTTGGTCGGGTGGAGTTAGCATCTTTGGTGGCTCAGCTGTCAACAACAACAAAAAATCATGAAATCCTTAAATCCGTTTTGATTAAAAATAATAATGATAATAATAAAATAAAATACATAGATTCAACATCAACCTTTACATTGACCTACAAAATGAGTCCAAGAAAAGATGCAACTAACCGAGAACGCTAACGAAGGCGTTAGCCATGACGTAGCCAAACTCGTTAGAGGCGTTGCATTGGTAGACGGCGCTGGACCCGATCTGTACGTTGTTGATGATCACGGTGTCGTCGTCCACTTTGCGGCTTCTGTCCGCAGCGGCGTCTGCCACACACAAGCAGGATAGAACAACACCATGACTTCCTGTTTGAAGCAACTTTGAAAACTAAAATGATTAGAAACCTGCCATTTTACCAACACTAGGTGGTGCAAGAAAGTCAGTTTCTTATTTGGTCTAAAGTAATTTCGCAAAAAATACAACAAAATTTACATTTCAGTTTGCAAAATTTATTTTTTTTTATTTATTAAATTTAATATATAGAAAGAGTGGTTTACGTTCTAAAAATAACCCGATAAATGTAAACCCAATCAACTTGAATCAGACTTTGCACCGATATGTTGCATATTACTAACGTAAAGTGCTGCATAATAATTGCAAAGCTACTTTTCTCAGCTGGAATTGTGTAAATTTAATGAGTCATGGGAGTCGAAGAATGTCAATGCTGGAACTAAAGCTCCAATGTTAAATGGTTAAGGTTGCTTAGCTCTTCACTCAACACTTTTCTCAAACTTAACTTTTTTACACTATCTTCTCTGGTAAAAAATGTTCAAAGTTCAAAATGTCTTAGAAAATGCGTCTAGTGTCATAGAATACAGAGAAAACACCGCTAGCAATTGAAGCCTAAATGTGGCTAAATGAACTCATTCTGTACAGTAGACACAGCGTCAAGGAGATTGATTGACAATGTCTACAGCCAATCAGGATGCAGCACACACACACTGTTTGAGGGTCATGTGAACCTTAAACTTTGTTTTTCTTTACATGGATCTTATACATTCTTTGTCATGAATCCTGTTGATCAATCGCCGACTGCAAACAGAGAGGTCCTTCATCTGTAACACACTCACTTTCTACGGGAACTCCATTGACAAACCAGCTGACTTTGGGTTTTGGGGTCCCGTTAACACGACACGTTAGAATCCCGGTCTCGTTGGGGGCAAGGATCAGATTCTTGGGGGCGCTGATCCAGAATGGAGCAGCTGTGATAACAAAAACAAAGAAAATATTTTTAAAAAAGGAGAAAACTTGACAGATAAAGCCATATTTGTTTTCTAAATGTTAGATCATAGGATGACAAATGATCTATAGTTCGTGGCTCCCAAACGTACCTTTGACATCGACTTTGATGACGTGGTGAACCGAGCCCAGCTTGTTCTTGGCCGTGCAGTGGTAATCCCCAGCGTCCGATTCATTCACGTCCGAAATTTGCAGGATTTTACCAAAGTTGTGGAACGCCATCCTGTTATTTGGAAGCTCTCCCCCCACCTTCTGCCAGGAGACGTCCGGCGTGGGCCTATCCCAGAAGACGTCACATTTAGTGATATGAAAGATTGAGGGGCTAACTAGTGTGATCGTCTAGCTATGAGGAACTACAACTTACAACCCCTCAGCGATGCACTCCAACTGCAGAACTACTCCCTTCAGAACCATCTTGGTGCTGATGGGGTCTGAAGGTAACAGGATACGAGGCCGCCGTTCTCCTTGGGGATTGTCTGAACACAACGGAGAACAAAAAAAGTGGAAAAAAATCAGACAACTTTCACACCAAATATGTTTGGAGCTCGTTTTTGATTTTTGTTTGGGCTCGTTTAAAAACTATAAAAAAAACTTGTATTTAATTAATTACTGGTGAGCATCTTTCAGTATCTTACTTTTCTTTTTCACCTAAACCCCTGACCACTAGTTGGCAGCACAGCGCCTTTGAGCAGCTCCAGAACAACAAGATCTCACGACAACAAGCTTGTGTTAAGTTTTCCGTCTCATATGTTCAGCTAGCCTTATAGTTATGAGACATGTACTACTTAATATGACTTAAAAAGAATACTTTAAAAAAAAAGAAGTGAAAATTTGTTCTGGTACACTCTTGGGATATACTGCGATATGTATTGTGAGACATGTATTGCAATACGTATCGTATCCCCAGATTCATGTCAATACGAACCCATAATATTGTAGCATCTAAGAGAAATTCCCTATGTTGCTATGGAAACCCTGATGTTTTATACTTATACATATTTTCACTTCCAAATTGTCATGAATGGACGTTTGGTTCAGGCCCCCTCTGCGTCACTTTTTGACGTTTTGGGTGTTCTTCAGTGGTACTTCGGTGTTTTTAGCTATTAGCTTCAGTCGACTGATTGGATAAAATAATCGGTTATATCTCGACTATTAAAATAATCGTTTGTGGCAGCCCTTTTGTCACATGCACCCGTATAGGTGCCTTAGGTTTTTGTATTGTCCAGACCCAAAAAAAACATCATAGACAAGTTTGCCCGCATTGTAACTCTTGTTCTATCCTAAGGATGTTGACATTGGGAGTCCACAAGAATGTACACAGAACTTTTTTTTCAATGATTTTTTTATCTTCCCTGGTGTCTGTAGGAGACATAAAATCCTGTCCCCCTTCATGCACATCTGTTATGGAATCTATAACATGTCAATGTAAGGCTTGGGTCATCTAGACCCATGAGATGGCACAAGGGCTAAAGAGGGCACAGATGTGTCTTCTAGTTCCCCAATGGCTTGTTTGATCACCTCAATGGACGTGGTGAAAATGGAATGTCCCTTTGTTACGTGTGTGGTAAGGTTATCGTCAAGTATTTGTAAGGATAATGTAAGTTGTTTGCACTTATGACGTGTGGTTGATGCTGTCACACTCTGGTCATTAGTAAGGGGCACATACTGGCTCCTGTATACGCAGTGGTGTGCATTTTGGGTCTATGACTTCACTGACGGGTCTACGATTCTATCATTTTGTCCTGCGTAATCCAAACAAGATTGTAACTAAGGCATTAGTTTCCTCACTACTTCATTTAGAAAACCATTCTTGCCCACCTATAATTTATAGCTTCATATTCTAGGATTCACTACTACACTTTGAATGACCAAAGTGATGAAGAGGGGAAAAGCGTCGATGGAGTGAATGTTGGTTTAATCACGGGATCAGGGATTAGGATTAAGATGGTGGTTTTATGCCAGGGAGGTAAAATTTGGGGCAAAGGTCACATCAACTGGGTGTATGGGGGTAAATATGGGCACTCACCACTAGAAAAATCAGTGAGATTGTACAAAGCAGCCAGAGTCTCATTCAGTGTGTCCACTAGAACATAACAGAAGGAAATAAACATGCAAAAACTATGATTTTTTACTATCACTGATGTTAATCTGTTGGGTTTTTTTTTTTGGAATACAAAAAAATAAAGATGCGTAATGACTATTTACATGAATAAATATGTTTTTGTTAATTGTTACTCACTGTCTAATACTACTACTGAAATGGGCTGTTTCTGCTGGATTGTCTGTGTGTGGGGGAAGCGAGCGTAGCAAATGTAATCCTCCCGCGCATCTTGTGGGAGAACGTTAGAAAAGTACAAGTCTCCATTCAAGGCCTGGGACACCCGTTCATCCAGCTGCAGCTTCTGAAAGTCTGCAAGAAAAATGCATTTTTTTCCTTTAGAACCAATAAAATAGTACTTCTTTTGTACCTATATATTTTTTGACTCACTGTTATCCATCCAGAAGATGACAGGAGGCGGGAGTCCCGCAGGAGGACGGCACTTCAGCACCAGGGACACCCCCTTCTGCACGACGGTGCCTTCGTTTCTCTCCTTCGGCCACAAGGGGGACCCTGTGAGTCACGAAACAGGTAATTGAGAGCTTTGCAAAAACTCCACACTTTTTGTTTTTATTGACACAAAATGTAGCTAAAGACCAACTGCCATAAAAATAGTTTTTTTGTGTGTGTTTTTCACATGCCTTTTTTCTAAAGATGAAGGACAAGTAGAAAAAGATTTAAGCTTAAATTTTTTTAAAAACTGTATATAACGGATTATAATGCGCACTGTCAATACATTTTCATTTTTATCTATTATAATATGAAGTGTATATTAATATATATTTGAAGCCCCAAACTACTATATAAGGCGCATTAACCGAGACAATATCAGAGATAAGTCCATCAGACTTTTAATATCTGCGTTTACAGTAATTGCTTACAACATGCTACACGTTAGCCACACTAGAAGTGCTAGCTGCATTAGCATATTTAGAATACCTCCAACCTTTCTTTTGCTCAGCTGTTAAATTTAAAAAAAAAAAAAAAAAAAGAGTACTTCCAACCGGATCCTGTTAAAACAAACCTTTCTGTGTACTAAACTACGGCACTCCTAACCTTAATAGTAACCCGTTAAAAAACTCTGCTATGCGGCAGCAGCGTTTACGTATTTACGTTAACACACAACGTTCATTGCAACACAAAAAACAGACTGATACTGCTAAACTAAACATTACTGTGACTATTGTAAACATGCTAACTCTCAATCTTCATTGCAACACATAAAACAACAGGCTGATACGGCAAAAAATAAAATGTTCCTGTGACCACACTAACTCTCAACTTTGCAACGTGAAAAAAAACAAAATCCAACACCGCTACACGTTAGCCACGTTAGCATAT
>NC_050534.1:10042321-10111889 GCF_002922805.2 Oryzias melastigma | reverse complement strand
TAAAAAAAATGTACAAGCTTCTAGGTGCGCCTTATTGTGCAGAAAATTGAGGTTTTCTCTATTCAAGTCGCTTTTTTGAAGAAATGTTTGAAAAAGATCACATTTGTTGCATAGAAAATATGATGGGTGGAGCCACAAGCTTCCTGCTCTGCTCCATTTTGATGCTTGTAGACGACTAGATCCATGCTTGTCTTCATTTTCTTTGTCCAAACTGTCATAAGGCTAAAAGCTGTATAGTTCCAATATTGTTCGCCTTTTTTGATGTACCGGTAAAGTTCAGTTGAGGGTGTGAAGGGCTGTAAGCCAGTGGGAGGGAGTGTAGAGTTCTCAGCAATCGGGACTTTTAAGATCTTATTAGAAGTTTTTAGGGTAGTTTTTTGTTTAGCTTTAAAGAATGTAAGGAAACCCTGGGGTTTATAAAGTGTCTCACTTGACTGCCTGATCACTATTTTGTTGGTCAGCGCTTTGCCGTGCTCGTTCTCAGCCGTGCACTGGTAGGTCCCCTCGTAGGCCTCGGCCTTCCCGCCGCTGATGTCGATAACCAGCGTTCCTGAGCCGGGCTTCATCAGGACTTTGGGGTCGCTCTCCACATCAAAGTCGGTTCCGTTTCTGGCCCACTTAAAGCTGCAATCCAGAAGTAAAGGAAAACAGATTGAACAATCTTAGCTTTTATGTAACCTCACTGATTTAGATGGATGAGACCAGATTACAGTTGCTATGGTGATTTAAAGATGCCCTTGAATGTAGTGATTTGGCAGAAAGAATCCATGACTCAAGGGCCTCACCTGGGCTGAGGGTTCCCTTTGGCCTCGCAGCGGATGACGATGTGCTCCCGCGGGTCAAAGATGTAATCCTTAGGGGATTGGAAGGTTATGGTTGGAGGTTGAGGCACTAGAGGAACACAAGCGGAAGGCGTTGGTGACGGACAAACCTATTACGACTGGATCTTTAGAGGCCAAGCGACATGCAACGAAGCATTTTTGCAAAAAGCAATCAAGACTTTTTAGACATGGAACACACTGCATAGACATGGCAGCCCTCACACCGCGAAAAACCAAGAGGTGCAACAGTTAAAGCGCAAGCTGGGCACGGTGTTATGACCACTGCATGCACAGCACTCCTTCAAACCACACATTTTCAGAACAAGACCCATCAGTGTTCAGGCCGACTTACATCCTTCCAGCACTTTAGCTTTTTGGTCACCATGACGTAAAGAAAAAAAGAGGGATTTGAGAAACAGTGTTAGTTATTTGCATTATAGAAACGACATTTGGAAGCAGAAAAAGGTTCAAGCTCTAACTCGTGATCCTTTTTAGGAGCTTTGGTTTGTTGCAGACTAGGTGAAAAGATTCAAATTTCCTATTAAAAATCAAGAGAAAGGAATCCAAAAATGAAATGGAAATCTCTCTAATTTTTGTTCTATGCATTGACTGTATATAAGAACTGGACAAAGAGACCCATCCCCCGTTGTGTTCCAAATAGATAGTGTACACCAGTTTCAAGAAGCCAAAATCCCAAAGACTTCAATAAATAAACAAATAAACAGAAATATATTTGTCAAAATAACCATTCTTGCTCTGCTACTTATTTTAACACTTTTTTGCTAATTCAATTTTTTTTTTTTACAATATATCTTTTACAGTGAAAGGTATTCAGTTAAAAACTGACCAATCAGATGCCTTATTAAAGGCATGTTGAACGTTTGAAATATTTGGTTGACAGATTCTCCCAAGCCCATTTTTAAGCGATTGGTTGCCATAGAAACAATAATTCAGACCGACTCGGATCATTTACAGCTTCATGACATCGTTTGGGTCCAACATGGGGACGTCTGGTGTCTGAATTGACTTTGTTTTTTTGTTGAAACAATTTTCTGAGTGACATCACACTCTCTCCGTCCAATTCTCTTATACTGTTAATAGATACAAAAAAAATCAAAACCATAAAAGACACATTAAGCTATTTATAGAAGAAAAACATCCTGTTAGTTGTTATCTATGAGTACGCGGGTGATACTCACGATCGAGAGGCACTTCAAACGCTGAAGTTACATGACTCAGCAGAATCAGCAGCACCACGTTGAAGCCTGGGACCCACTGTGGATTGCTGTCCATTTTCAGATGTGTCAACTGGTGATGAATATCCCTCTTTCAGGTTGAACAGCAAAGCTTACAGTCTATAAAAAGTGAAAAACATAACAAAAACTTTAGTTATTAATTCATTGAAACCTGTGTAATGTAATTAGCATAGGATAAAATCCTTCAATCAAGAGCTTTGTTTTAAAATGTGAGAGCATACTTCAACAAGAGGCAACAATCGGTTTCATAAACGTGCATTTACCCCATGGTGTAAATACCGAACCAGTACCAGACAAGCAGGGAGTGGCGGGGGGTTTAACTGTTTGTTAGCAAGTTTAAATGGTAGAACTTTTGAACGCTCATTTCGTAGCCCAAACAGGCCTGAGACCAGACTTAAAAATGTGTGTAGCGTTGACACGATAGTTCTGAACTCAGAAACAAGGGTAACATCGTTTTTTCTTTGAAAGTCGCCGCTTGAACGCAAGTCAACGTGGCCAGTGTGAATGTACAATGAGAAATGTGAACCTTTAGTTTTGTCTGTTTTCTTGGTTTATTTCCCCTCATCAGACACACCAAGGGGCCTCTGGTCACACGCAAGACGGCACCAGAATCAATCTGTAGCTGGAAATTGTAACTTTCGCTGGTTGTGTAAGCGGAAATCTCCTAAACTTTAGAAAACCCTTTCAAAATTGAATTTAAAAACCTTTCCGAACTATCAGTTCTTACGTCTTTGAATGAGAATAAACTAACAGTTTTTTTCTCAGTGAATCAGCTGATCGGAACAGTGAAATGCAGTTTTTTTTTCTGTGACAGAGCGTCACAGTGAAAAAAAAAAAACGTCAAAAAGGGTCGAGAAAAGAGAGAAAAAAAGGGGAAAAGGTCGCAAGCTTAAAACGATATTTTTGTAGCGGCCGGCTCTAGCAGGGGGAGGGACTTCCGGCTATTCATTTTCGGGCACCATATTTTTTCTCTGTAGCCAGATTCTCTTGGACACACCAGGTCCAAGTCTCTAATCATCCACAGCTGTTCTGAATCAAGTGAATTATCTCCCCTGTATTTGAGTGTGTGGTTTTCCATTCAGGCTTGTCAAGTCATCTGGTTTGTCGCCATTTTTTTGTCTCAGTTTGAATAGCTGCTATCAAGCTTGGTGGATTTTTGACATCATAGTGGTCTTATCAAGACATTGAGATCTTTCACTATTTTTTTCTATTAACCTAATGGAGCAGGAGCTATATCCTATAACATGTACCCCATACTCCAGTATGGGTAAAAATCGTGTGATAACAGACACAAACTCCCAAGCTTCTTAACACTCGTTTCCCAAATGATTCTAGGATTTGAAGAATGTATAACTTGAAAAGCCTTCAGTTGTCTCTATACTCTAAAGGTGTCATAGAAGTACGGTTCTAATTATGTTCCCCTTTAAAACTATCATCTGCCACCAGAACTAAAAAATAAAGCTGCTTCTAACCAGATAATATATTTTAGACCCTAAATCTCTCTAGGACTCACTTCTCACCTGTTCTTAGTAGATGTGCAGCAACGGACCTTCTCTTCTCCACACTGAGTTAAACTAGTCGAAGTTCTTGTATTCTTTGTGTTATTCATAGACACACAAACGTCCACCACTAAGGAGCCTCGTCTGCCATGTTGTTGCCTGTAAACATCCAGCATGTGAGGGCATCCAGCCGGAAAACATCACACGCACAAGCGGGATACATTTGGCGAGCGTTGGTCGCGTGCCGTGGAGATCGAGTTACTCACAAACGCACTAGTGGATCGTCAAAGGACGGGTCACTAATGCGCATGACGAAGTAAATGGCCCATGGACATCTGGAATTATGTGTGCTTGGTTGTTCCTCTAATCTGCTTGTAAACTGGCGCATGTTCATCAGACAGCTTTGATTAATCAGTGCGTTTCATGAATCTGCAATAAATACAAATACTGAAACGGATGGTGCTTCTTAAAAGTGTTTCTGGGAATTGATAAGATCAAATGTTACGTGGCAGTGAGTTGTCCAGGATGTATGCTGTCTTTTTTTTTTTTTTTTCAATATGTTGTAGATTTGGCTTTGGATTGCCATTACTGGTAATAAGATGATGGAGAAAAAAGCCTTTTTGAAGTTCCTGGAAACATTATCTTAAAGTGTGTTCTGGGTTAAAGGAAATGCTCAAATGGATCAGGAAACGCCTAAGAGGGTTTCTGAGTTACCTTTATGAACAAGCTACTGTCTGCTACAGTCGTTTGATGTCAAAACATTAGTTTAAACTCAAAACAGTAGAAATCTTCCAAGCATAAATGTCTCAACTTTCCTGCATTGGATCATCTATTGAGTCCATGTATCATAGATCATATTGGAGCCTAACTCACCCACTATTGGGTGAAATGGTAGGAAATGGTCGCCAGTCCTTTGCTGGGGCGTTGACACTTTCTTAGAAAACTATAATTATTATCCCTTATAATTGTGTTGACGTATTGTGTTTAGAAAAGTACTTTTATGCAGATGACATATGGATTCAAAAAAGTATGCATATTAGGCATAAAGCAATTCGTCTAAAAAACTTAGTTTGTGCTCTTTGTCTTAATGTAAACCCAATCTAAATGATTAATTTAATCTTACATAAGAGTATTAAAAATGTTCTAAACAACATGTGACTTTGTCCTGTTTCTCATTATGAATACAGCAGTTATTTAACCATTTTTATTCTATGAAATGTGTTGTTTTGATTAGAAGATGGATGGATGGATGTTAAACCTTGGAATATAATAAAGTAAACCCGCCACAAGGGGTGGTACTGCAAATGCAGCAGCAGAATTTCTGCTTTTAGAATTCCCTCCAAACCCAGTTAATCCCTTTTGGTGTCAGGATGTTGCTGGAGCCTATCCAATCTATTGCTGTTCGAAGGCAGAGTACACCCTGGATGGTTTGCCAGTTCATCGCATCACTTATGAAGCGTGTCTCTGAAGTACATGTAAACTGCACAGGTATCAGCTGGGATTCAATAGGGCCTTTTCGGCGTGAGTGCTAACCGCTACATTACCAGCGTTCACTTTGTAAAATGTCTTGCTGCTTAGAAGGAGTAACTCCAATACTTCTTTGATGTGTATTTTCAGCTGTCAAGGATATCAAAGTTTTTTTCTTTCTTTTTACATTTTTTACCCAGCAGCAGTGGATGCAGTTTATTTTTCGTAGAGACAAACAGGGCTGTGAAGTTTGGAGTTTTTTTTTCCCTGGTAGTTTACAGAATAATTTTGTGAAAAAGACTCACCAAAATGTAGGCTTTGTCAGAACATATTTATCTATTGTTCACAAATGAGTTTTCCATTTCCACACTCATAGCTGTCAGACATCCCCCAAAATAGATCGTTTCTCCCAGACTGTGGGCTGGTTGAATTCATGTGCCAGTACCTCCTGTCAGCAGCCTCAGACAGCTCTTATATAATCTGCTCAGCAGTGTTTTGCTGTCAGTTATGTCTCAGCACATTGACATTACAGTGTTCAGCTCGCACACAGTCCTCTCCACACAGATTCTAAGATCGCATGCAAGAGGTGTTTGTCTACAGAGACCTACTGTGAGTCCTTCAAGGTTTCTGAAGGTGAAACTACTGGTCGCATCGGCTATCTGCAGAAGACAAGCGAAAGAGGCAGAGCCCAGGAATGAATGCTCATCTAGGGTTAGGGTTAAAACATGCTCATCTAAAATTTCATCCAGATGAGCTGGACGAGCTGATCCCACCTTGAGACAGCTAATTGGGACGATGTTGGATGGGAGATACTGCAGGGACAAGCAATATTAGTGAATGCATTAGATGCAGTTCATGCATACTAAATCTTTTAATCTTATTGTAAAAAAATAATCTGGCAATATGATGAAATGAAATCTTCTAATGTAATTACAATAATGTGCAATAATAAAGCTGCAGTAGATATAGCAACCCGCCCTCCTCTGGTGACATTGATAGTGATGAGCTGTGTTGGATCTCCAGGTGGTTCTGTAATAAATGTGGTTCTTGTGTGGTTTTAAAAACCGCACGAGAACATAGTGCAGCTAGCATAATATCCCTTTTTAAATATATAAATTATAAAAATAACCCGGCAGGAAAAATCGATCGGCTTAACTGTCCTCGTTCTGTTCTTCTATTTTTACGTCTGAACTGGGTGACATCTCCAGAGATGACACCGAGTGGAACATCTCTAACGAATAATTGTGAGCAAAATATGTAAAAAGAAACACAAAGGGCATCTGTGTTAAGTCACAACAGGCAAAATGGCAACATATACCAAACATTATCCAGCAATAAAATGTCAGTATTTCCATATGTTAATAACCGTTTTGCTGTAATCTCCACTTTTAGCACTAAAAACCCGACTTTTAATCGATGTAGGCTGAAAAAGACACGCCTTCAAGCATGTTTGTTTAATTGTAATGATGGGTTTCTGAGTGTTGTTTGATTACGTTATAGTTTAAGACGATACCATAGGGCTGTACTGTGCACTGAAGTGGGAGACATTACTCTGACAACACTGTTCTCCAGAGAAAACACACACAAGTACACAACAAACACTCAGCCAAAGGCTCCACGGCCAAAATGAATTTCTCAATGCCTCATTTTCTTTAAAGCTTTGATTAAAAAAACATACTTTCAAAGGAGGACTATGAAGATCTAAGACTTGACAAATGCATAGAAAGACTTTAGCTAACAGGCAAATCACGCCCCAGTCCAATATGAGATAGAAAAATAAATATATAAACGATTGCTGCCAGGAATCGCTGTTTTCTTCACCATTGTCATAATTTCAAAGACTATCTAAAGGAAAATCAGTAACACTTTAGATGAAATGCGGTAAAACACTCAATATAACATTGATAAAGATAGTTAATACATTTATTAAGCTTGTAAGTAGATTATTAATGTGGCCTTTGTAGACAATGGCCTCATTTTAGATGTTAATTAATCTTACTAAGTATGTTAATTATTTGGCTTATGTGCTAGTAAATGTCTTACTAACTCCTTATAAATACATTATAATGCTTGTAAAAATGTCACTAAAGCTTGTTAAGGAATCTTATTATAAAGTGTTACCGAAATGTTTTGCAAATTAGCTTAGCTTCTTTTAGTATATGGTTGCTTTTGTTTTTAAAAATTAAATTTACAATAACAATGCTGTCTTTTTGGTACTGAAATGAACAAAATAGCGGAGCAACTTAAACATTAGAGCAATGTACAGTAGCTTCTTAGATTTTCATTTGAACACATAAACATCTGGAAAAAACAAAATATTTTTTTACTTCTATTGATCTTTTTTGTGAAGTTTTGTCTTGTTTGGATAGTTTTTAAAATATTACATGGATTTAAAATACACTTTTTAGTGTTTTTTTTCTTCGTTTTAGTGTAACGGCTAGCGTTAGCATGTGATGTAGCAATTTTAGCTAATCATTCTGAGAAAACTTTATAGCCAAGTAAGTTTTAGGTGGGTCAAATGTAAGAAAAAGATGAGAGTAGAATAAAAATTAAGATTTAATGCACAGTTCATACGAAGAAGAAAATATTAGCAAAATTAGCTTTATTTCTGGTTTTTAAGCTAGCTAATAGCATACATCAGGGGTGTCATACTCAATCGCACAGGGACCAAAATCCAAAACACACTGTTTAAGTTGCAGGCCGAAGAGGACAAACATTTATGGAAACTGCTAAAACTAAATTTTTAAAACTTTTTAACATTACTGAAAAAAAAACAAACAAAAAAAAAAAAAACAGGAAGGGATATTATTCCAGAATAAATCGATTTAAACCTTAAATAACTTTCAATATTTTTTACTCTCCATAAAAATATTTTGTCAAAATTATACAAGTTAGAAATGAGAACAAGATAACTTCAGTCCATTAATAACAAAAATATAAAATGATCTGGAGGGCCGGATAGAATTACCCAGAGGGCCAAATCAGGCCCCCGGGCCATGACTTTGACACATGTGGCCTACATTAATGGAGTTAAAATACACCATACTTTTTGGATGAGAACTTTCATAAACATTTTGTATTTTTTTACACTTTGATGCCGGACTTTAGCTCAAGTGTTGACATTCTTTGACCACTGTAAGTCTTCAACCGTTTACGCAATTAGCGTAATTCGGCTAATTGCGTCATTATGCAATAATTTACGTTAGCAGTGAGTTGCATATCAGTGCAAAGCCAATACAAAAAGATGCTTTTTCTCCGCCTCAGAATAAGGTGATTCAAGCTAATCGCATGAACGGTCAAAAGCGGTATAGTGTGTTAAAGTGTGTTCTTCAGGTGCAGCTCCACTATTACAGGTTTATTTTCATTAGCATGTGCATTAATTTCCTAAAAACATTTTGTTTCTCTTTAGCTGTTAGCATTTGCCTACAGGAAAGGTTGATGTGCAACGTGCTGACATGAACCCAGAAGTCCCTCTGACCCTCATCCCACAAAACCTTGAAACAACCCGCTTGGTCACGGCACAGCCTTCAGTCACACCAAACAGACGACTGAGAGATGACAGGCTGACAAGAGAGATAGGGGAGGACAAAAGGGGAAGCAGGGGGAGGTTGAGAGGAGGGGATTGGAAAAACTCTGCAGCCACATCAGATTATGATAACAGAGATATTTATGAGACTCCGGGTGGGTGTGTTTTTAAGAAAAGCGACCTCCTTCTACTCGTCTGATTTAATCAAGGGTTTTCTCGCTGGGTTGCATTTGCAGGAAAGGGTTCTCCAGATGCATGGAAAGGTGCCACAGCCTGACTGCATAACTGCTGACATCTGAGAAAGCCGATGTTGCATTTTTTTTTTTTTGTTGTTGTTCCACTTCGGTTTCCCTGAGGGGGAGGGGCGTGCATCTGAAGGTTACAACTACACCCGGAAAAAAAAAAAAAAACGTAAACTAAAATGTTACAAGTGGCTTAAAGTGAAATGCTAAACTCCAGTTAGTGTATGAAAAAAAGGAAACTGTAAGCAAATACGAAACCCGTCTGCGCAGATTGTAACCTTTGTGCAACCGTGGCTCCAGGCGAGACCTTTACCTCCTTTTCTCACAATGCTGGTCTTTCAGTGAAGCAACAACAATTGTCTGTCTATTTGGAACTTCCCTTTGTTTAAACAGTAATTTAGCCTTGTGATATTACAAGGTTTTAGGCTCATACACAAACTTTGACTTTTCTTCCTGGAAAAAGGTTGGACTTTTGACACACATCCTAATTCGACCACTAATAGTGTTTTGTAATCTTTATTATAGTGCTTTTTTACGGATCACAACAACAATGAAAATAGCAAAGCAAATAATAAAAAACATGACATTATTGAAATCAAAACAAAATTCCAAAAATCTAAACACAATTCTAGAAAAATACAACGAAATAATAAAAATTTTGGAAAACAAAATTAAAATCAAATGGTAAAAACAAAACACGATAAGAAACCAGAAAAGTTAGGTACTATCGGATATCGCCGATACGATATCAAATGTGTCTTCTATGTCCGCATACTAATACAAGTTTTTAAGATTAGTACAGTAGTGTTTCATGCCAAATCACTTCTTTGTTGTTACAACTCTGTAAACATCATCATCCAATCAGTGATATCCCGTAGTACCGACCTTTTTTAGTTTTAATAAAAAAGAAAAACACATTTAGGAAAACAAAAACATTTTCCAAAAAACAAATCAAAATGTTAAAAATGAAACGCAATGAAAAAAAAAACGGAAATGGTAGGAACTATTGGGACATTACTGATTGGTTGATGTTTGTCCATTGATTGGACCAAAATTTCAACAAATATTGAATATTATCATCCAATCAGCAATGTCTCATAGCACCTACTGTTTCTAGTTTCTTGTTGAGTTCAATTTTTTAACATTTTCTGAAAATTATTATTACTATTTTTTTTTTTAATGCTTAATTTTCTCTACGTTTAATTGTGTTTTGGTTTCTAGAGTTTTCTTTGATTTCTAAAATGTAATGTTTTTAATACTTCTTAAAAAAAAAAATTGTTTTGAATTTTTTGCATTGAGTGATTTTTTTTAATAATTTGTACTTCAGAGTCTTAGTACTATTCACTAAAAGTATAAAACATCACAAAGTAAGAAAAAAATTGTAGCTGTACATCATAAACAGTAAGTTCATGATGTACGATTGACCCGTGTCACGATTCGGTCCAAACTTTGATTTTTGGGTCACCGTTTTGTTTTGGTTCGATATATGATATGTATATTACAGAACAACAACCTAAAACTTCGTAAATGTAATTGTGTTGATGTGCTAATAAGCAAGTAAAAATAGCTACGTTTCCATTGACTATGGAATTGCACATATTGGATTTGAGATAATAGTTTATATGCCATGGTATCCAAAAACCGGATACCATGGGAGGCGCCACACGGGGTCCTGAATTGCTGGCATGACATCACCAAAATGACTTCATCTGTAGCCACTCCCACGTAGCTCGCCGCTTCATGGCCTGAATAAGACGCCGACGTCTCCTTTGATTGATGATGATGAGCGCTACTGCAGAAATTGGAACGTATCTGTTGTAAATCAAAGCATTGTTCTCAATCGTCATTGTGTTTTTAATGACTGGTTGCGCAAGTTAGTTTGTGTTTGTTCGCTTAATTACAATTTCATGGAAAAAAAATAATTGCAAAATTGTGGGGTTTTTTTGTCATTTCTAGAATTTTGTTAAAGTTTTGCACAAATGTGTAATGGAAACGCAGCAATTGACAAAGAATCTTTCAGTTAACTCATACTAAATCTGATGTACTGTAATAAAACAATAAATAAGAAATCCTTCATACAGACGTTCAACGTAGACATACTGGTATGCCATACCAATTCAACAATATACTTTCCCTACCATTCACTTTAATGGTGTTTAAACATGGTTGGATTTTAAACTAAGAATTACTGGTTTTAGAACTCCTCCTGACATATGGACTACCTGTTAGACACCTTTCATATCCTTTTACCCACCTCAGAACTATTTACTTTTGTACAATACAACTTCAGACAATAGGTGGATAAAGTTGCAACTTTCTAAGCTTGAAAGCTAAGGAGATACTTGGACAATAAAGGGTTTATATTGAAGCTTAAGTGAAACCGTAAATGCTCCGGTGAGGTGGAGTTTATAGTCTGAATGGCCCAATGGTACCATGGGAAATAGGGACACAAATGATGCTTTAAAACTTTATATCAAATATAGTTTTACGGGAGCACAATGTAAAAAGTCGGATGCTCAACAGCCCTCTGGCAGTTGCTAACTGCTGACTCCATCAGGCGCCACCTGCAACGCGGGACGCTTTCACTACACTAACACCGCCATCAAAAGACGGAACTGACAGACCCCTTTGTGTCCAAAACCCCCTAAACCGGATCCCAGTGGGCCGTCTAATCCAAACAGGCTGTCTCCGCCTGCTTTTGAACACCCAGTATCATGCAAAGAGCCCCCCCCCCCACTCCACTCCAGCGCCTGCTTTTTCTCTGAGGCTTTACGAAGTGCTGATGGTCAGCACGCGCCCGCCTCTATCCGCTACTCTAACACTGGCCCACGGGGACCATTGTCCTTCCAAACTGTTTACCACTGGGATAATGCTGAGGCGGCAGGCCGGTTCCAGGACACAAGGTTATACCTCTACAGTGCCATACAACAAATAATGGATATAAACCAGCAATAATAGGAACATTTTGAATTTAGTTTTAGGGGGATTTTCAGTTGATTCCACTTCAGAACAGAGTTGGTCTGAAGTCGTAGCACTAACACAGCTGGAGGAACGTTGACTCAAAACTGCAGAGCGACATGAATCAGCAGAATGTCAAAATGCTTCAACAAAGACGGCTCAGACAATAACAATTTATACGGCTTGACTGCATTTTATATTTTACAGGGGGGTGAATTCCTGCACTTGAATGCTCTAGTTTTTTAGAGTAAACACAAAAGCTACACATCATTTCAGTGTCCAGTATTCAGAGTTGTGACCTTGTTATGTACAGTGGATTAGTGTTACGAGTCAAACTCGTTCATCATATTCTATTACTGTGTTTTTCCAGACTATAGGATGTACTGGATTATAGGAAACTACCCAGAATGCCTAGAGAACCCAAGACTTGGGCAACTGGTCAGAGGAATAGATGGGAAGTTTTTCTAGATAACTCTTTACTGCAGATCAACAACCTTAAATCCCAGTTTTAAAAAACATTTGTGTGTCATTTTGGCATTCCACAACTTCCTGTGGTAACATTCCAACCTATTTATTGGACTTAACCACCTTGAACTATAAAATAAATGTGATAATTGGAATGTTTTAAAACTATTGACCACTGAATTTAATGTTTACTGCATCCTCACTTGTGTGTGCTTTTTTTTTAAAAAAAAAAGAAACCTCTGACATCAATCAAATCCCATGAATCATCGCTTCCCACTGGTGAACTGCATGCACCCACTCACCAGCAACATTTCTGCAGGCAGAGGCCAAGGTGATGCATTTTAGGGATTGGAAATCGAGTTGGTGAAGCTCTGCTTCAAACAAAAGCATGAAGCTACTTAGACATTGGACATGCCATGTGTGTTCAAGAATGCGCTAAATAAGGGTTTTTGAATGCGCTCTTAGCATATGGTGTTCACACAAGTCTATTACTACCCAATACTAGAACATTGTTCCAACAGTTGGAAGAGGCTTGATGCAAAATGTCAAAGCATTGCAAATCTTGCTAATCTCTCTCCAGGCTTTTTCTTTCAAAGGTCTTTTCCAATAAATGAAAGACTTGGTGTCTTCCGGCCAAACCCAAAAACAGTTAGCACTTTTGAGTATTGAAAAAATTGTTCAATAGCCACACGTTTTGTACAAAGAACCCGCAAATGAGTTTAAAAACTGTGATAGCAATGACTGAATGCAAGAGGAAGCCTGAAACGCGTACATGCATACGTTTGCATAGAGTTTTTATTGGAATTGGTCACTATAACTCACATTTCTAAGCCAGGTATGAATATAGCACAGAAGAACGCACTAAACACAGCTTACGATTTTGACAAGCAGGGATGGTCTTCTTCTTTTTCTACTATTAACTAGCATATGTCCACCACCTACAACTGGTTCAAAATGTCGATGCAAATGTCCTAATTTGGGCACCAAGCAGAAACGGTTTGGTTCACTAACATCCTTGCAATGGCAGATATGAATCACTGTCCTGACTATGTCAGGACAGTGGCCTTGGTTTAACTTTATTTGAAAAACAAACGCAGATGCCGTTGGTTGTCTGGGTTCAACAGATAAACCAGTTATGCTCCCAGTTTGGTGAGTTTAACTGTGTCACTACCAAATCCGAGTCCCTGAATAGTCAAAGTTTGACCTGGGTTAATTGCCAACACATTCAATGGCCACACAATTTGTACAAACAACCTGAAAACGATCATAAAAACTTGCCAAGCTAAACATGAACACAAGAGTTTTGAATGCAGAAGCCTGAAATGTGTGACATAGACTTTTCGTTGGAATTGGATTCTTGAATGGCGGTGTGTACATAGCTTTAGATGTGAATTCAATTCATCAAACATCCAAACAACATCTCAAGACTTGTTCACCCTTTATCTTCAGTGTCAAAGCTACACTGAAACATGACAGAAGGTTCCAGGTGGGTTTATGTGCTGAAATGAAACACACAAAGGCCATATATGCAGGATTAAAGGAACTAGAATTGACGTTTGTTTCATCCCAGTGCTGTATGTCGCTGGACACATGCTGTAAATCCATCTGTGGCTGTAAGCCAGCCAAGTCTCTCTGGTGCTTGTGCAGTATTGACGAGCTGAGAAATGCAATGGCTTTGGTGGGCTTTCCCACATCACTAACCGTGCGGTTCTGTGGATCCGTATGCGTTTGTCGAAGAGGTCAAATCTCCCATGTCTTTATGGCTCCATTTAATGTAATGGATAGTCAGTCTCTCTGTGATAACACCACTGCAGGAAACATTTGAGTGGAAAAATAATGATGGTCTGCAATTCAATTAGACTCTTCTATCTATTAATACTCAAAGCACTTTTAATTTGTTCACTTCTAGAGAACAGAAGCATGTGTTATTGGAGTTTGGAGATGGATAAACACATTACAGAAAGATTCCTGATTTACATTGAGGTTTGAAATTACTAATAGTCCCCATAAGGGCTTTCTTTTCTAAAACCAGGGTAGATGTATTGTCTTCTTTGATTATTCCTGAATTTTTCCAGCAATATTTGCCTCCAAATTACATGTCAAGTAAATGAAATCAAGACTGAGAGTCAGTACTTTGAAACTAGACTTTTCTATCATCACAACATTGATTCAATCAAGGACAATTGCCTTGGACCTTACCCAATTTCAATTTGTTTGTAAATCTCAGACTTTATGAACAAGTTTGTGTTTTAAAACAATGTGGTAATTCAAAAAGAGACAAAAAATACAAAAAAACATCAAAGAAACAAGTCAAAAAATTATTTTGAAAGCCAAAATTAGCTTTTTTAGTACAAACACCCCCAAGTATTTATCGCCAACACTATACTGTAGAATCCCTGACAATTAGACTGATAAAAGACAGTGAAATCTTTGTAATGTCTTGACGTTTTTCTTAGAACCTCTAAAACCTTTGAGTCCACAAGAAGGGATGACGGTAAAGGTTTAGTTTTTACCACTTTAAAGAAATACACAGCAGTATTTTTGTGTGTGTGTGTGTGGCAATCCCGTATAGTAGTATCCCAAACCTTTGTTCAAAATGGTCATAAACTATTTATTTCAAAAGAGAACGGCTTCTATTCACCTTTTAGATGGAGTGGTGATGGGTCAACGGGGTTCATTTGTCAGTACAATACGGTACTGTATGGTCCCAGTACCATAATATTAAAGCACTATACGCTATTGCCAATTATCTTAAGGAAAAGTTGTTGGGACGCATGATCGGTATTTACTACAGACTGGCATTTTTAAGGAAACTGGCGTCTCTTTACTACAATTTATTTTCAAACTCACCATTTATCAAAAATAGGATTCAACAAGAGACATTGAAGCTTTGTCCATCTCAGAACCCACTGAATCCCTTTCAGGGTCACAGAGTAGCAGGATCCTACCCAGCTACTGTTGGGTGAATGTTGGGCACAGAATAGAATAGCACTTTACTGATCCAGAGGAAAATTAATTGTTTTTAGTACAAGCCAAAACAGCTCAACTGCAGTGCAGCCCAACTGTTTTGAGGAACTCCCTAACATTCTGGACACACACGCTAACCACTACGCCACCAAGCAGCCAGTACTACTACAAAGTATGGTATGAACCACAATCATCAAAAGTGTCCAAAAACATGATTAAAACAATTTTCCAAGAATCTCCAAATCAATCGACTGACATTGTCTACCACTATTCCTCAAATACTATAAAAAAAAAAGTTATGATTTACCTGTAAATGCTATAAATCTCAGCCTCCACAACTCCAGAGGGTTGGTCAACCTGCAAAAAAAAGGGGGAGAAAACAATGATTTGTGTGTACTTTTTTAGCCCAAACATGTCTTCCTTGAGCTTTCAGTTTGTACACATACATGTAGATTGGGTACATGAAGGATATTTGGTCTACATTTTTTTCCTATATACTAAAGCAACCATAAAAAAACACATGAGAAGTAGGATGATCCATTAAAAAAATTAAAAATATTTATTTGGTAAAGAGTAACGAGGTGAAACTGTTTATGGAATACCATAGTAATATTTTTTAACTGGGTGACATATTTTGGTCATATAATTTAGAAAGGAAATCAAAATTATCCCTATAGGATAACAAAATAAATACCTACAAACTAGGAGTGTGTATTGGCAAAAGGCTGTCGATACGATACATGCAATGATACACATATCACCATACGATACGTATGGCGATATATCCTAAGACAGTACCAAAAACATTTGTAGTATTTTTGTTAGAGTATGGAATAGAAATAATTCTGCCTTAACACTGATACATCTATCACATTAATAAAATAGTACCCCATCCCAATTTAAAGTTACCATGACACCGCGCCACACCGTGTTTGAAATAGTCCGCTTTTTGTGAAAAATGTTTTAAACTTAAAAATATAACAGGACGGATGTTCTAATGCTTGATTTAACTTTTTTTTCCTAATGAGAGTGATAATGAGTGATAATTCTCTGCAAGGTGTGCATTATCAGAAATGAACGGGAGAGATTAACGCAATTTTAAAAATACAATTTTGCTAAAATAGCTGTAATTAATGAATCATGATTAACGTGATAATTTGACAGTTCTAGTTCCTCCTATGTTTCACAAGACTTCATTGAGTTATGGTAGTGAAGTGTGCATATATTTAGTCTATTATTGTTATCTATTCTGTTAATATTTTCCTTTCAAGATTAAATGTCTGTTTTTGCTCCCATATTTTGTTGAAAAATGTCTCCCAAAAGTGTCGGTGTTATTCCATTTTGTATTTTTTGGTTGCTGTGACTTAGACTCCAGAGCAAAATAGAAGTGTGGAAATTATAGTAATCAAAACTAGAACTTATTAAGCCCAGAAAAATAAGTTCTTGTAATACAAGAAGCCGAGTGCTGTTAAAAGCAATCAAACAAATTTGGTCCTTGAAGCAAATAGACCTCAATTTATTAATCACATGAAGGCCATTGTCACCTACAAGCACTTTATGAATACATGGAAAAATTGCCCCGGCTCTCTCGGGAGTTCCCAGCAAATGTCTTTCTTCCAAGCACGAGCCCCTAAATCAACCAAAATGCCCCCTGTCACTTTTATTACTTTACCTCCAGCAGGGTGCACGCCCAAATGAAAGGCCGCCTCCCGAACACATGCTTTGTGCCCCCCACCACCACCTCCAGCAAACAGACCTCTTTTCGTGACCACAAATGCATTATCAAAATCTCCAGAGAGAGACCCTCCATTCATCTCACATTAGCAAAACAAATTCAACAGACAAAGAGCGTGGGCGTATTGAGACGCGAGCAATCAAAGCTGTAGGTCGATCAGAGAAATGGTGAGTTGGATGAATGGCTGTAATAAACCGAGGTTAAGCTGTATAAGAGATGATACTTCTATGACATAAACTTAACACTTAAAGCAAAAGCTTTAACAGAGTCAAAAAATATTTATTGGCTTGTTTTTCAGTTTAAACTTTCACCAATTTGAAAACATTTTAGATCAAAAAATGGTGAAAATTAAATCTATATTTTGGATTCGAGGCCTTTGAACTGGGCAAAAGTGATTTTTATAGGAGCTGAACCACGACTAGCTAAGCAGAGACAACACAGATGAGGCAAAAGAAGGGGAAAAACAAGGAGCACAATATCCTAATGAATGTAGACAGGAGTGCACAGAGACTTCAGAGAACTGTGGCTGAGGAGGCAGATTGAGGATGACGGGAGAAGAAGCGTCTGGGCGAGATAAGAGAGCATAAGATGGGGAAAAAAGAAAAAAACAGGGAAAAAAGAAGAGTAGAGTTAGTTGGAATCAAAAGCATGAATTATTTAAGAAGTAAATCTAAAAGTGCTTCATCATCACAGGATGGGGGAGGGGGCAAGATGGGAAGGAAAGACAGTAAGAGATGGAGAGAAAGGATGGAGGAGCCAAACATGGCTAATTCTGGAAATGTAGCTTTTCTTAAAAAATACATGTTTTTCTGAATAAATGTGTAAAGCAACGACACTTTTACGGAACTAGCATATATTGTGCACTAAGAAATCTCAAAGTTTAATTTTGAGAGGAACATACAGTAAAAAAATATTTTTTTTCTAGCAATCATGCCCACTACATCTGCCAGGTAGCTAACCGCCTTAAGAGCTAGCACACTGTGAGATAGCAAGGTCTAAGTTATTGAGGTATAAGGTAGAGAACTCTGAAATAGCGAGGTCTGAGATAGTGAGGTCTAAGCTAGCAAACTTTGAGATAGCGAGGTCTGAGCTAGCAAGGTTGGAGCTAGTAAACTCTGGGATAGTGAGGTCTGAGCGAGAAACCTCTGAGATAGCGAGAAACCTCTGAGATAGCGAGGTCTGAGCTAGTGAACTCTGATATAGCAAGGTCTGAGCTACCAAACACTGAGATAGCGAGGTCTGAGCTAGCAAGCTCTCAGATAGCAAGGTCTGTTAGTGATGCATGAACTAGCAAACTCTCAGATAGCGAGGTCTGAGCTAGCAAAGTCTGAGATAGCGAGGTCTGAGCTAGCAAGGTCTGAGCTAGCAAGGTCTGAGCTAGCAAGGTCTGAGATAGCGAGGTCTGAGCTAGCAAGGTCTGAGCTAGCAAGCTCTGAGATAGCAAGGTCTGAGTTAGTGATGTATGAACTAGCAAACTCTGAGATAGCGAGGTCTGAGCTTGTGAACTTTGAGCTACCAAGGTCTGAGCTAGTGAGCTCTGAGATAGCGAGGTCTGAGCTAGCAAACATTTGAGCTAGCGAGGTCTGAGCTAGCAAACATTTGAGCAAGCAAGGTCTGAGCTATCAAGGTCTGAGCTGGCAAGCTCTCAGATAGCAAGGTCTGAGTTAGTGATGTATTAACTAGCAAACTCTCAGATAGCGAGGTCTGAGCTAGCAAGGTCTGAGCTAGTGAGCTCTGAGATAGCGAGGTCTGAGCTAGCCATGTCTGAGCTAGCAAACATTTGAGCAAGCAAGGTCTGAGCTAGCAAGGTCTCAGATAGCGAGGTCTGAGCTAGCCATGTCTGAGCTAGCAAACATTTGAGCTAGCGAGGTCTGAGCTAGTGAGCTCTGAGATAGCGAGGTCTGAGCTAGCAAGGTCTCAGATAGCGAGGTCTGAGCTAGCCATGTCTGAGCTAGCAAACATTTGAGCAAGCAAGGTCTGAGCTAGCGAACTCTGAGAAAGCACCCCACCGGCAGAACTGGGCGGTGGAGCTGGCAAGTTCGCTCAGTTGTCCACCAGGCCACTAACTAGCGCAGTGGGCGCAATGCTGCAGCTCCATGGGCTCTGCGACAAACTGGCAACCTATCCAGGTGTATCCTGCCTTCGCCCAACAGCAACCGGAACAGTCTCTTGCAGCTCCACAGCTCCAGTGTGTAAAGGAAATGGATGGAAGTTCAGGACGAAAATCCTCGTATTGAATCAACCTTTTTTTGCACCCATTGATTGAGTCACTGAAACATTACATGCCCAAAGCTGAGTACCTTTTTTCTCGCTGCATCTGCCAGCCAAATGACACTACAGCAGGACTGACGCGCCGCGCCCGACGCCAAAGTCATGCCGCAAGACCTCAGCTCATGTCTGTACATTGACTTAACATTAAAACTCAACCACCCTACCACGGGAATTGTGTTTTGGGTGAATGCAGTATAAAAACGATTAATTTAACTGGTAAGTAGTGTAGCCGACAAGCTTGTGTAAAGGCTGATTTCCACGGGTCCATCTGTGGTGTGTCTGTTTTGCAAAAAAATAGAACGTGTATCAATCAGTTAGAATGTTTGCATCGACTCCGCTATGTTTGCGTCTAAAGTCTGTCCCTCAACAAACAGAAGCTTTAGGCAGGAGTTCCATTTCCAGTCCGTCAACGCGTCAATTTTGACGTAAAAACCAGGAGAAAAAGCAAACAGGTACGGATTTCAATATAAAAACTTCTGTTGTACTTTTAAAATAAAACTTTAATACATTTTTATTTCATATTTACAGTGATGTGACAATGTGTTGTTAACATTGCAGATACTACCGTGTCAAGTTTCAATGTGAAAGTACAAAAACATGACGTCATTTATGACACAAAACATGCATTTTACAAGAACTCAGTGAGGGAGGAGAGGACATGGGGCCTGATTGCTAAAGTTTTGGATGTTGATGACAATTTACTTCTCCAGGCGACGAGGGGGAGAAGGGCCAGACCAAAGACCCAACGGAGACAACTGATGATCATGAAGTTAACCGGTGTAAATTTGGGGTTTATCTTTTGAACTTCTAAACTTTCACAAGTTTAAAAAAAAAAAAATCAGTAAAAACGCTCAAAATGAAGATTGAACCGAGGTCTTTTGTTTCATATACCAGTACATCTTCATAATGTCTGGAACACCAAGCCCAAGATCCCATTGATTTATCATCTCCCTTCTGTTTCAATTAGCCTGCTGGGTTTATGGATCCACTGGGAGGCGATGCTCTGAATGTGTCTGGGTTTTTGACTGTGAGAGAATAACTGACTGCAGGCATGAATAGAAATGTGTGTGTGTGTGTGTGTGTGTGCACCTTAATCCCTGAGGCTAACCGGCCAGAGAAGCAGCTGGCGTCCAACTTGATCGTCCCAATGACCACCACCATACCTAAAATGACTACATGTGGATTTTATAGCTTACAGTATGTCTAATCTGAAATTTGGTTTTATCAAAATACATTTAAAATATTAAGTAGCCACATTTTGCTCTTGAATAAAGTGCTATTTTAGTATATTATTACTAATTTAACACCTGATTTATTGAGTAGACTTTAAAGTCATGGACCAAAATATACAAATTTTACTCATTTTGTGTTCTCAAATAATAAAAGAAAGAGTCGAAAGGTCAAGATTGCAATCTTTTTGGTTGGATTTGGACTCGCACCAGCAGCAGCAGCGCTGGACGAAGTTTGTGTTGTGTTTGCCTGCAGCGAGACACCCAGCTAATGAATGCTGATACTGAATCTCAGCGGCCGTCCACGCACCAACTGACCCCCAGGCCGTGCAAACAGCACAAAACACAGATGCTGCTGGCGTGTGAAACTCACATCAACAGGGAGGGAAAAAAAAACAAAAGCCCCAAAAGCATTTCTAACTGCTTCTCCGCTTCAAGGTAAAGTACGAAAACGAACGTACACACGGCAGACAGACAGTAACACCTGAGTAACAAAATCTACCGTCTGTCTGGAGGAGCCCTGAAGGCTGCTCTGTTCAAACATACCGTCTGTGTGTGAAAAGGTCTGGTGGAGTGTTTCGTAGGTATGTTTCTGCATTAGTATAAACTCAACTTAATCTTATAAACTTTTGCAGCTACAGTGTAGTCTAGATTTACCTTCCAAGCAGGAATGAATTATTGCAAACCTCAAAAGACTCCCTGCTTGAGTGTGTTTAAATGAATGAAAGATAAACATTAGAAAGTGCTTCTTGAAAACCTGAAGCTCATCTTAAGAGCACAATAAAAGCGCAGACAAGTCACATTTACACAGTAGGAAAGAAAAAAAAAATTCCACCTTAAAAATCTGCTTGACTTTAATTATTATGAGCACAAAAGACAAGTGGTGCAGCTTTAAGGGTAGATGTAAAAGCTCATCTGAACAGCTTCTGTGTTATTAAATAAAATCAAAGTGACTGTTATGAATAATTACCGGGATAATAATTTAAAATTAGTAAGAAGATGTAGCAAATTTTCTTACAAAATTAAAAGCAAGTGCATCCATCCCAATTGTCCTGCTGTTACTTTTTAAGATTCTTGGTATTTAATTGAAATTTCTTTTTAAAAAAAACAGAAAAAGTATTTATTTAAGCAAAAATAAAAATCAGAAAAACGCTACAAACCACATTTCCAAGCCTCTCTGACTCAAATAAACTAAAAATATAAACATGTTTTAAAATCATTCAACTTAGAAACTTAATTCTAATTTAAATGTCATTGAATATAAGAAAAATAAAGAACAAAAATAATTTTCTCAAACATTTCCAGACTTTAAATGCTTTTATTTTGGTAAAAAATTAATATATAAAAGGAGTTATTTTCAATCGGTATTCATTGTAACTCAAAATATTGTAAAATATTTTAACTAAATATTAAAACATTAGAAATCAGAAAAATAAAGAGTTGTTCTTGTAATATGGTAGTTAATATGCTGACAATTACTATCATTTTAACACCATTAATTTATGCTTGCAGTATAAAAAGTCTATTTTAGGATTTCAATTTTCCCAAAATTCCATCAGCTTTGGTTGATCTTGTGAATTCCAGAATTGGGATGGGCGGTATATCTGTGCCAGAATCGGTCGATAATTGCACAATTTTAGGTTATTATCGGCATTGGTCCGATATCAAAATTTCCACCGATATTTCTCTTTTACTTTGACCGGGAATTACAGCTGGAGAAGCGCTCTGTTTAGCACAGGCTTGCTCCCCCTCCCTCATCTACGTCTTGCGTCAGACATGGAGGAGGGGTCCGAGCATGCTCTCGCTGTGCAAGCAAAACATTGTCACTCCCAACTCGTCGTATGGTTGGGTCGGCCCCCTCCGCGTCACTTTTTCACCTTTGGGGTAACTCGTTAATGACCACATTCGCCTGTTTTTTTGCGTCATGTGACATAAAGTGACTGCTTAGACCGCTAGCTATGTTAAAAACAAAGCTAGCAGATCCCTAGCTATTGTATTTCTAATAAAAAAAAAAGAAAAGGAAATCTCTAAACTTTATGCTTAAATATGGGTATCGGCAAATATCGGCTACCGGTCACACTCCAGGGAAAATATTGGTTATCGATATCGGCCCATCCCTATTCCAGATATCCTTTCTTTATTCTGTATATGATCTGTTTTCTTTGTGACTGTCAGAGACAGAGGATGGGGGCGGGGTTTGGCTCCCATGATTACTCCAGAGATTCTTCATTTTAACAGTCTGGGAGCATCTCTCACGTTACAGCCAACAAACAGACTCCAGATCCAGACAAAAAGAGGAGCCGAGGAGGGCTGGGATTTATCACAGAGATTTACTGTTTCCTTAAACTTTTCCTTTTTTTGGGAGGGGGGGTCAGAGGTTAAACTGACAGTTTTTATGCTCCTGCCTTCCCTGCTCAACAATAAAAAATTATAGTAATTAAATTGTGTCACAAAAAATGCTGATTTAAGAGGAAACCTAATAAAATGATTGAGTTTATTTTAATACAAACTTTCCTATTCAGCTAAAAAGGCAAGAATTTGCTTTGTTTTTAAATAAACCAGATAAGCACAAGAAATGACCGAAGTGGAGGAAAAGAAGAGACACCATTTGCAAGATGATTTGAAAAGATGGTCTTTTTGAGCCACAGCCAATGCAAACGAAGGATCTCGCCAAATGAAATTTGACTGCACACCATATCAGTCACAGTGATTCAGAGGACGGCCTCCAGTTGTGATTTCTATGCTAATATTTGAATTTCTGCAGGCTTTCCCACCAACCCCCATAACCAAAAAAAAGGACTGAAATGTCATTTCAAAGGAAGATGGAAAACAACAAAGGACATTTTCAGTTAGTGTTCCAAAAAAAAAAAAATGTTGTTCTTAGTTGAGAAACATTTAAACATTTAAACTATGTTTATCTTTAAATTTGAATTAGCAAACATGCTAAATTAGCATGTCTGCTAATTACCATTTTTGGCTGTTTGCTTTAGAAGCAAAAAAAAACTCTAGCTTGCGTAACTATAATTGTACAGTATTTATGTGTATTGTAATATCACCTAGAATAAATTAATAAGAATATTTTTATAGCACCTTTTTTAATTAACTTCAATCAACGTTTACTGGCTTTGACTGAGCACCAGATGTCTCTGTTCTTTGTTGTTTCTGTGAGACTAACGAATATAGAAATCAATGGCTTTTTGCCCATTATAATAGCATTTTCTAAAGTTGCTTTTGAGTTTTATTTTTAATGTGTTGTTAGCCATTTTGTTTCTTCTTCTGCAATGTCATGAGTAGCCTATTTGTTTTATATGCTACTGTACATGGCTAGCAATAGCGCTAGTAGTGATTGTTTTATTAAAAATATGAAAAGCACAAGTGCTCTTCCTACTGCGAGCTTTTACAAAGTGGATGTAACTGATAAAATCAATAGGTCCACTCAAGAGACGATGGGTTTTGGATTTGATAAAAATCCAACTTGACATTTGCCCACGCTATAAAACAGAAATGCCTAATAAATAATACAAAAAAATTCTAAATGTAGACTTTTTTTTATATTAATTACCCCATCATATATTACATTTGTGCATGCGTGAATGTATTTTTTTGTCTTTTTTTGTACTTAAACATATAATTTATGATATGAGTTAAAAATCAAGACTCTGCATGCCCAAATTCAAAGTTGCGCACAAGTTAAGAATTACAAATGCAGAAATCAAGGTGAGTCTATTTTCTCTCCATACCCCTAGCTTTTAAAGTGCACTGCAAGGTGTAGCTCATTACCATGCCACCATGAAGAAAGTCAAGCAGACTGGCTAAAGGCAGCTCACCAGAGAGCGGTTTGGCCTTCAGTGACACGACATGTCAGAAAGATGCTAAAAAAAAATGTCCATAGAGCCGTAACCCTGGAGACCATCTTATTTGAAATCGACAAAGAAGATGTGCGGGAAAGTAAAGACGGACACAGATGCTGAAGAAAGAGCGGGTCAACGAGAAACCAAAATGTGGAAATTGCTGTGAAGAACAAAAGGTCTGAGGATGAGGATGTGCAAACAGGGAAGAGCATGAGCCTATAGGACGCCTAGGAGACCACTAATATTGACAGCATATCTTCTACCTCAGGAAGACAAAAGCAGGAGAGCAAACTGCTAACATTAGGATCACTGCAGAGGAGATCTAGTATAAATTTATGATGACAGATTAGTTGTAACAAAGTAAAAATCCATTTAAAATGGTAAATTTTGTTTAACTTATGACCAAAACTGTATTATAACATGTGAACACTTTTATAATCCTTTGAGCCTAATTTCCAACAAAAAAAGTACTTTTACAATGAAAGAACTTTGGATAAATTTGATTAAATTATGTTACGTCATAATTTGAAGTCAATTACCATGTTTAACTCAAATGATCAGCTTAAAAACATAAAAATGAAGAAATTCAGCAGCCTACATCATACAAAATATTTTTTTTAGCTTTTAAGAATATTATGTTAACTCGTTTTGAAAAAAAGCCACCAAAGCGGTATTTTGAACGGATTCCTCTAAATCCCTGCTCCCAATCCACAAAAACCAGTGTCTCCTTACACTTTGATGTCACAGAGTGAGGACCAGCCCCTTCCAAGAAAAGCCTGGACTGCTAGGTCCACCCCCAAGCTAACACAAACACACTTTCTCCACGGAGCTAGCAGTGATCGGCAAAACCTTTTCATGTTAAATGCACATCCATGATTCCGAAAGTTTGGATGTTGAGGCACCGGCTCCAGGATGATGTTGTGAAGTGGGTGGCACCCAAAAGGAGTGAAAGGCAGGGCCTCAGAGATACTCCCAGGTAGAAAAAAAGAGCTCGCGAAAATAACATATTTGATCAAATCTCAGATTTAACTTCATTCTTTAGTGTGCCAAAAGTAATATCATATCTATGGATATAGTTCACTCTGACAGACTTAAGAATAGTATGGTATAGACTCTTTGAAAACTGTGCTTTAGAAATGTCTTTTTTGTTAGTTTGTTAGTTTTGGAAAAATGTTTAGATCTGGACTTTATGTAGGTTTTGAAGACTCAAAATGTTTTAAACAATTTTGGCAAATAAATCTTGGCTAATACTTTCAATTGTGCTCCTAAACCTACAACACTTCCTAAGCCCTTTAGTTTCGAAAAAATTCTCAAATGTATTTTCAAGACATCATCCTTCTTGTAGTACTTACAAGAGTAGAGAGCAAAAAATTAACACAATTTTTAAAAGCATTAAGGACCAAAATTTAAATGAATGTAGCTTTCCGGTCTGTGTAGATGGTTCTTTGAACATAGTACGTAGGAGATGCACCTAATGGGTAGTGGTCTATTTGACTTTCTTAGATTACTCTGTTGTGGGACAGGTGTAAAGTTTATCTGAATTTATGATGTGGACAAGACAAGAAACAAAAACTTTTTTTTTTTTCTTTGCAAGTGAACCACGGAACAGTTTAGCGACAGTGTGTAGAGAAAGACACTAACCTATAAACCATCCTAAGAGCTGAAACACAGCAAAAGGTGAAAGTATCATGCATTTATGGCAGGTAAGGAATCTGTAAACCCACATAAAAAAATTAACAAAGCAGAAAACAAAACATGAAGATGTGAATGTTTTATCAAGTTTACATGTCCTTATTTCCAATACCCAAGAGCCATGGCGTTTTACAGTCCCTCTAACTTGGCCAGTCACTATTATTTTGAAGAAGTTCAACCTGTCAAACTGTCTCCACCAATTAAGTTTAAAAGATAAAACTTATGAATTTAACCAAACGTATTTAACATTCCCACTTTGTTTTGCTGACAATACTCATAAAATGTATTCTTTACAACAAAAGTCCAAACTACAGACTGTATTTGGCGGTATAGCCAACTTCCTGCTGGTTCTAATGTCAAGCGATGTAAGAAGATACAAATTTTAGGGACTTTTTTGCATTTCTTTGGCATCTGGGCCACTGTTTTATAATATAATTGACTACATGTCCCAAGGTTCATTGGGTTAACAGGACAGTATCTGTAATTGCCCCACTATAACTATATTTCACAACATAAGCAAACATAGGACTCGTCTATTACAAGAGTTTGCAGAAAAACTTAAATAAAAGTGGAGGTAAAGGCTTGTTCTCCTTCAATGTTGTGTTTCATGAACACAAGTTTGACAAGGACATTTGAACTGTAATACATGTACAGAAAATGACGGAAACGTATGTATAATTTAGAATTGATATAATAATTTAATAATAAAGAACAATTTATATAATTATATTTTAAAAACAACAGCTTTGAAAAATCTATGACGTGCTTCTTTAGCTAAAAATCTTTATTGAAAGCTATTGCAACTATTAAGGCACAGGCAGGCTTGTTGAACTGAAACAACCACAGAAAATGTCCAAGATCCTGGATGAACTGCTTCATGTACTAAAACTCTTAAGTCATGCATACTTATGTATGAATATTAAATGTTATAAGTGTCAAAAATGAAGATGGTGAATAGCAAAATTATGCTCTACCACAGCTTTTGTGTGGACGGATTCATTCAATCGTGTGCTTTGTTCCTTCATTTATAATTGCTGTAATTGCTCATGGGCCCTGAGGTCAAACACATCCCAGCTGCCGTGCCTCTGTGGCCCTCAGCTTGTTGATGACAATGTGTTGTTCTTTTGTGGTGCGAGGAAACAAAAGCAGTATCAATCAAAGCCACACACGGTCAATGGGACCTCCCCGACAGCCGGGAGACACACCTGAGCAGCCAATAGGAAGAGGGCGGACGCAGCGCACTGATGAGCCTCACATCAACATCCATGTGACCCGGACTCACCCATCCACTCATGAAAATCAGTGCAGACCCACTCATTTGCTTTCTACCATTGGCTTCATTTTGTTTAAGCAAATGTTTAGCCTGCATTCAAATCCAGGGCGGAAAAAGCACGACTAGACGCACCTGTCCAAGAGTCATAGTCACATCACACAATTCAATGACATTTTCAAAACATTCAATGGAAAATATTTCAATCTTGTTAAACCTAGCTTACAAAAACAATGACAAAAATGCCCTTGTTAGAGTTATGCCTATTTATTGAGTATCTTACCATAAAATATTATTTTCTTTTTCAATGTTTTACAACAGATCTTTTAGAGACCTGATACATCTGTTTTAGAAATCACCTCACTCAAGGTCTACAACCAGTCAAGACACAGAATACAGTGCTGTACACAGTGCTGTGTTGGCGCTATCAATAGAAAAAAAAACAAGCAAAATTGCAGACAAAAAAAACGTGAAAGGTGAACCACAATTTGGCAAATCAAATACAACTTTATTTGTATTACACTTCTCAAAATAATGTGATTCAAAGCGCTTAACATAAAAAACAAGGAACCACTGTAATATTAATTCTCTTTTGAATATTTCCCAAGGTCATAGAACCGTCTGTCAGGTCCTGGTAGCAGCTTTCAGTGGTGTTGCCGAAAACAGCCGCTGGAAATGCTCAGAGCTGAGCTCTGAAAATGGACCAACTCGAGCAGCAAAGCAGCGGCATGCTATTTCTACCTCTCTCCCTGCTCTTTTGGTCTTACCCACAGCTCTCTGTTGCATCGTGGAGCTTATGGAAAACCAGGCAGGTTAGACTCATCTGTAAAAGACCAGCTGCCTCCATTTCTACACAAATGCTGCAGTCAGCACTTCGAAAACAGGTGCTGTCTGCGGTAATAAGCAAATCTATTCTATTCGATGATGTGGCTTTTTAAGATCCTGATTGAAACTCCTACTGGTTAAGCCAGGACACAGAATCTAGGATTCTTGGACCTAGACTCTAGGACGTAGACTCTAGGACATATACTCTGTGACATAGAATCTAGGACGCAGACTCTTGGACGTAGACTCTAGGACGTAGACTCCAGGACATATACTCTGAGACATAGACTCTAGGATGCAGTCTCTAGGACATAAACATTTGGACGTAGACTCTAGGACACATACTCTGAGACATAGACTTTTGGAAGTAGACTCTAGGACATATACTCTGAGACATAGAATCTAGGACGCAGTCTCTAAGACACAGACTCTTGGATGCAGACTCTGGGACACAGACTCTTAAACGTAGACTTTTAGATGTAGACTCTAGGACGTAGACTCTGGGACATAGACAATAGGACGCAGACTCTTGGACACAGACTCTTGGATGTAGACTTTTAGACACACTCTTGGACATAGACTCTAAGACATAGACTCTTGGACGTAGACTCTAGGATGTAGAATCTTGGATGTAGACTCTAGGATGTAGACTCTGTTTGCACCAATAAGCAAAGCTATTGCCACGATTGTTTCTGTCATCAAGCCTGGTGTCGCACATTTTGGGCCCACCACCTTTTCTGACATCCCATGTGAAATCTGGTTTTGGACTCCAACTGCTGATCATGTCTTTAACACGTCACAGCCAAAAGTTGAGTTCCAGATTGCTTGACGCAACGCAAAATTCTTTGCCAAAGTTTAGATCTTTGAATTCACACGGTTCGCTAGTACCGCAAACATGCTACTGCCAGACTACTGTGCCGAATGCTCAAATTGCGCCGCAAGACCTCTGATCGCACCTGTACATGGACTTAATATTGAAACTAGCCACCCAAATCACGTTCACTGTGGACATAGCTTTAGTCCCATGCACCCGTTTGGGGTGTTCACCAGTACGGGTGCTGGTTAACCGTTTTTTGTCTTATCCAGACCCGTTTGATGGTGGTAGAGAGGAGCGGCTGCATCTAAAAAGGAAAGCAGGTGTCTCTTATAGTTCAATACAATATGATTATTTTTTATTTATATAGCCCAATATCACAAAAAAGGCTTGTTGAAAATGGAACATACAATTTTCATAAGCGTGTCATATGTTGTCCCATCACGACTGCTCCTGTAGTTGTATGGAATATTTCACTGAAAGCTGTACCATGTATGTCTATGTACCTGACAAATAAAATGTGAATTTATCAAAACAAAAAAAAAGGTTTTAGGGAGGAAAACTTAAAAATAACAAACATAATTTTTTTTTTTTTTATCTTAAGGCAGTACTTGTTGGTCCATGAAATCATAACTAACATGCCAAAAGCATCTAAAAAGGTTATGTAACACTACATTTAGGCCTTTTTTATCATTCACACAAAATCAAGACACGAATCTTAATTATTTTTAGATGTCAGTGAACACATCATACATAGTGTAAGTGTTATCTATACGTTTGCTGAAAAAATTGTCTAGCTAATGGCATCCTGCCATGGTGGAACACTCCCTGCATCACCTGATACCTTGTTTTACCTGCTTGTGTCAGTGTATTAGAAAAAAAAAACTACCACAGGAAAAGCAATCGATACCCATTATATGCTAACAGGTTTTTTTTTACATACTGATGGCTCTTTTGCACAGCAAATATCTGGCATGCAGCACATATCAAATATCAGTAATGGGATAGTTTGTGACAAAGCAAAAACGTTAAGTATCCTCCGATTTATTTTGAAATTTTAAAGTCATCTATAGATAAACACAAACGAATCATGAGTACATTTTTTAAATACTTCTGAGAAGTAAAAAAGACACTGACTGTTTGCAGCCAGTGGGCAGAAAGCGAGCGCTGGTTCGCATCGAGCTGGCTAAAGGTTAAATGGGCTTTGTGAGTCATGTTTCAGAGAGCGGCAGAGATTGAGTGGGCTGGGGGGGGTAAACACCAGCAGTGTGCATGGTGATGTGAAAATACAGGCAGAAAGAGGTTGTGCAAATGAGCTGAGCCATGTGCGCCGCCCAAGGCAACCGAGTAATTCCAATATTTTAAAGAAATGAACGGGGTTAGGTTTAATAATGAGACAAAGAAGCTGAAACAAGTTGACATTTGTATCCTTCCATGCAGTCTTAGGTGGCACTGCTTAAAATTTTTAATCAAATGGCTAAAACACTGGGAAAAATGACCCAACTTTAGTCCAACTACCAATTTTCTATAAACCCTTTAACAGCGGAGATGTTGAAAGCGACACCTAAATAATATACGGTCTTTGACCTACTGGAACTCTTCTACCGTGTAGCAAATAACATAATTCCAATGGATTCTAAAGTAGAGAAAAGCAGCTTTGCAATTCGTTTGCACCAATTACTAACAATTACCTTCAACAACCAATTACTAACGTAAAAAGCTGCAAATCGACGCTTCAGAACTGGTGGAATTTCATTAATCTGTCAACAGTTGTTGGGTTACGGTAGTTGAAAGAATGTCAAACTAGAGCTAAAACTCTGATATTAAAATGTGAAAGTCACTAAAATTGTCATTTATGATCTGGTGCAACACCATAAACCAGGGGTCTTAAAGTGGTGGCCCCCAAGACGGTTGTTTGCTGCCCCTGCCGTAATATGAACATTTAATGTTAGTGCGGCTCAAAAGTTTTGTATAAATGGCCCTTTTCCATTGTTGTGTGCGGCGCTGACCAATCACGGTGGGGTATATGCCAAACCAACAAATCTCTAACCAATGGTGTCCCTATATTTGAACAGAATTTGGGAATTTCTTGGAATGGATGGCCTTATTAGATAAAGATGACCAAAATGAAAAGATGAAGGGTGTGAAGAGCAAACAGATCAGAGGATGGATGGATAAGTGGGGGAAATTCGAGTTTTGGTAAGAGTAAAGAAACCTAAATGAAAGAAGAAAGGAATGAAAAAAAGATGGCACAAGCAGGAAAATGAGATGAACCATGAAGGAATATATCAGAAGATTGCATTGAAGTTCCTAGTTTGAATCTCGACTGGGACCTTTCTTTGAGGAGTTTGAATAAGTTTAAGGTTCAGAAACAAGTATCTTATGTTCTCTTCATTCATACGTGGGTTTTTTCCGGGCACTCCAGTGTCCTTCCAGAGTCCCAAAACTTGTTCGTTGGGTAATTGGTGATTCTAAAGTGTCTCTAAGTTTGAATTTGACAATATGCGGTTGAGTGGCCCTGATACAGACTGGTGACCCTTCCAGGATGTGCCCCGCCTTTGCCCAATGATCTTAACGAGCTCAACGCTATAGTCCCAAGATTGCAGAAATTGCAGAACATGCTAAAAAAATTTACAGAATCTGACATAAACTATAAGAAAAAGAAACAGGATAACTATAGTGTGAATGCTGACACAGCATTCACACAATTAATCCCAGGATCTGATCTGGAAGGGAAGACCAAAGCGACATTCAGGCATCGGAAGCTGCCCCCTAAAGGCAGTGTCGACTCACATCCCACGGGGTAATAAGTTAAAGTGCTATGACAGAAAGTGGGTATGGATTGTGTCCCAGTGCCAAAAGACAAGGTGAGTGACGCAGTCTGGCTCCGCTACAAACAACGGAGCACCAGAAAACAGAAGCTCGAGCTCAGCAGTTTCCAGGGTCAAAGAGAGAGAAGATGCAGAGGGACATCGCTGATGGGAAGTGGCGTTGACACAGAGATGTGTCATCGTAAGATGCTGAGTAATTTACATCCGCTGGTCCTTCCGGTCACTCTGGATGACAGTCATTTGTATTTTTTCATCATTTCCTGGAACGATACACTGATTTATGGGAAATGTACCCAGCTCCTCCTGCTCCTTTGGTTCAATTTAAGCTAAAAGTTGGGTGATTGACCAGACAGATGCTTATCCTCCTGCACCCCTTCCGTCCCACATCCACGACGGCCTGTCTGTCTTTAATTAGTTTATCAGATCACGAACTCGGCTCTGGCTGATGGATGGCTTCCCCACTCTGAGAGCCGCTTCTGTTCCTCGTCCTCCTCATGGTCCGGCTGCACCGTCTATCTTCTTCTACAAAGACATTCTTTCGGTTCAAGCAGAGGACTCCCATTGAAGCCTTTTTCTGCCAGAGAGGAGGAGGGGGGGGGCGCGTCAGACGAGTGGGAACGAGGACATAAGCAAGATCTGTTGAATTGAAACAGCTTTCCTGACCCCATGACTAACAGATCCTCAACATCAAGTGTGCCTCCAAAACGTGGGGGCCGGAATGGCGATCCTTAGCGGAAAACGCTGAAGGAAGTGATTAAGAAGACGTATGTGTTTGGACTCTACAAGTCCTACGCTTGCAGTATTAACTAATTTTTCCAAATTCTGAAAGAAAAAAACACGTCAAACCTGCAATCGTTTTAAAACATCTTTGAAATTCCCTGCTGCACTTTTACAAACGCAGTTGCTCTGTTGGCTCCCGAAGGCCCTTCGCTGACATAAATCCTCACTAATCATTTTAAGACCATGACAAAGATTCTGCTGGATGAGCCTGATAGTGTATTTTTAAACCCGAGTTCCAAATAAAAGACGGTCCCATCACTGGGATTGGAACATTCCTCCTTTTGTTTTTGGCTATAGATTAGGAGGTTATACAGTACACGCTCCATAGAGACGGAAGACAACTGTCTCCATGGTTACAAGTATCATCCCAGAAGGAGACTTCATCAAAGTCAAATATGGTTTTAGATTTGTAGAAGCTGTTGAACAGGAGGTGCTTTTATTTTTCTCATTTAATGTTATAGTTATTTTGCATCTCTATGTGTTTGATTTACTTTGTTTCAAAATCAATTCTTATCGTTTTTATTTGTCTGTTGTTTCTGTTTCAATATAAATGTTGTTTTTGGTTTATTTCAGTGTCAAATCTGCTGTTCTTTTAAAACCGTACAAGTCTTTGGTAAACTGGTGTTTTAATTTAGAGTTTATCTTGATTTCTATTTTTTTGTAGATTTTTTTTGGCACAAATGAAAGAAAAACATTAGTGATAATAAAACTTGGTGTTCAAGTTTGTATCTTACCATCTAACTATTCTATTGCTTAGCAACTGTAGGAACCAGTTAGATTTATTTTGATACATTTTGACTATTTTGGATGTATTTGTTGATTAACATGGTCTTGGATGCCTTTCTTAAAGAACTTTGTTACGTTGAGCTTTGGATCTACAACTTGTGTTTATTAATCGACACAGCTGCCGTGTCAACTGTTTTGTTGCACAAAAAACAATCGAATGCAGATGTTTTAAAGCGGTGTAAGCATGGAGACACCATACACCTAATGCCTTGTTTCCACTCAGTGGTCCAGACCAGACTGGATCAGACAAGTACAGTATTTTCAGCGTTTGCATGAAAAATTGACCCATTATGCAGGACCGATTCATACCATTTTTAGTCCCCCGTTGGTTGTAAAAATGGAACTGACCAGTTAGGGTGGAGCTACTGTCATCACACTATGAAATCCTTAGATTGGCGGAAAGGTTTTAGGACAACAGCAAGCGTCTGACCAGCACTTTGCCAGACTCAAGAATCATTCTGAAAGTTTTGTCCTCTTTTCTTTGCCTCCAGCAATCTTCTTGCAAAGAATATTAAATTCTATGTATTCCGTATTCCCCCTTTATTTGCTGAGGTTAATGACTGGAGAGACGGCAAATCTGCAAATACAGAAAACCACTGTAGTCGCACCATAATGATTCACAGCTACATCATAGGTCTACACCCTGCATGTGCCTTGATTGTCCAACACTCAATGGAAACGCTCACTTGAATTACCTGGACCATTCTAAACCGGCCAGGAGCAGACCAGTCCGGACTGCTTAGTGGAAATGAAGTATTAGAGCCACAGAGTCTTCAGACAGATGTTACGTTGTCGTTCAACCCTCAAAAGTTACCATGTACTTAATGGTACAACCATAAGAAATGAATGATAAAAAAGGACAGAAGAAGTATTTATGAGTGGAGATGCAGAAAAAGGGCTGGGTGCAGACAATTGAACCTGCTTTAAGTATAAGTTTGAATTCTCCACGACTCTAGGCTTCTTTTAACTGATTAATCTGTGCATAAAAGGTCTACAGTCATTTTATGGTCCCTAAGTTGTGGTTCTCTTCGTCTGTTTGCTCTGTAAGTCGAGTTTTATCTAATAAGATAGCTTCCTTTAGGTTTTTCTTCACCAACCTGCTTCTGATTTTCCGTGTTTTGGGTCCCCCCTCTGTGAGTTGGATCAGATCCAACAGAAGTCATTGACCGTGTCGGAGTAATGACCTCAATGAAGCAAACTAAAACAGGACTGCTTAGACACAGATCGTGCTCGCCCGTCCATGAACCGGAGAATAGAAATGAAGTCAACCATTCGGACCGGATCGGCTGATATGTCATTACACTCGGCAAGCTTGTACCAGTCTGGCAGCTTCCCCCCTCCACACACACCCCACCACTTTCCCATCTGTCGCCCACCTGATCCACACAAACACCTCGACTGATACTGGCTGCTGGCATCTACTCCAAAGACCTATGGGTCTAGCTAAAGAAGTGTCATTATTGACATTTAGGGGATATTTTGGTGCTGTTGGACCCATCTGTATCCCTGAATATTGTAATATCCTACAGAGAGTCCATTTAATGAGTCTTTTGTTGACTGAAAATCCAATAAGAAGAGTCAAAAGTTACTGTTTCGTTGAAATGAAATATACCAATCTCTGATTTATTTGGCTCCTTATAGACCTAATACTGGATTCTGATTCACTACAGTCACAGTCAAAACGTCCCTTCCAAAAAAGAAAAAAAAAAAAACGTAACCAAACACCATCTGTCTTCTATACGATACATCTGCTTCCATAAAAGCTCCCAAAACCCCGACCCCGACTCTTCCTCCATACCCATTTTCCAATTCATCCATCTACAGCTAATTGAATGCGTCCTGATGAAAACAGTCCTCCACACGCTCTCAGATGTGAGCCAAGAGTGTTAACGCTCCTCCCACCCCCAGGCCCACCATCATCCCTGCAGGGTGCTATTACCCCAAAGTGTACCCAAGGATCTACGATGCTAATTGTGCTCATTTTGGTTGAGCAGAGACTTCAGAGACGGTCTGAGCTGTTTATGAGTTCATTAACAAACAGCACCTGGACTAATTTCACTATTTGATGAGCACTACAATAAATTTATGGTCGTGGAGGTAGTGGCGCCTCAAAGGCACAAATCGTATGGCTTGTGTCGTTTTTAAAACCTCTCATGAGCGGTATGGCTGAGAGCCAACGTGTTTTCAAGCACTGACAGAAACCTTGATTTACTACACAAAGCATTCATGTTTATCTTTATTATCACTGAAGGGAACCGGTTACCACTGTCAGAAGCATTTATAAAGATAAAAAGCCTGAAGGCAGTATCTGGCTGTTTTAAGAGAACACCATCACTTATAAGAATAAGCAACACGGTCGCAGTAAAATGCGTACAAATGCCACGACTTTGCACTCTGAAATACCGTGTATAATATACGCCAAACACGCTTTTTGCGTGCATATGATACGCAATGGTAGAGAACAGGTTGCGCCGGCGTACAATATACACGGCTTTTTAGGTTTCGTTTTGATCACGTGGTCAGAAATCCTCTGGCTCTTTTCTAAATGACGTCGTTCCTGGTTAAGGTTAGGATTACGGTTATGGTTAGGGTTAGAAAAGCAAATCGTTCGTTTGTGGGGCTGTCTGTGATGCTCACGGCTCCACCAGGGGACGTGTCAAACGTGGAAAACAGACTTTAACACGTTTAGGACCGCGCGTATTATATGCACGCAAAAAACGGTTTTGGCGTATATTATACACGGTATTTCCCAAATCGTGGCATATGTACGCATTTTACTGAGACTGGGCTGGAATAAGAGATGGAGTAAAGTATGTGGTCAAGTCATCGTGAGACATACTGTAAATAATTAAATAAATACTTGTCCTCCTACTAGTTTGTCAAAGTGTGCCATACAAGATCTACAAGATGTGGCAAAGTGAAATAATAAACGTACTCCACAGATAAAATGACTATTATGGATAGTTTCCTTCACAGGATACCCTTACGCAAATTGGCCAATTGTCTACATTGACCACAACTGACGATACAAACTCATTCAACATATTTTTGTCAAGCACCCTGACTAGAACATGTTGGACGATTTGACAATCAAGGGAGGCAAAAAAGAGTTGAGTTGGCATTTGTCCAATTGGTAAAATCAAAATTTTACACATTTTTTAGTGAACATGTATATAAGAAGTGTCATGAAGTATAAAGCACAAGATCTGCATTGAAAACTCTATGTGCACTGTGGATATGGTATCGGTTGTCATAGAAGCATATTGCTACATCTTAGTCTTTGCTATTTTTAAGGGACAATTCCTATTTTTGTAGTTATTGCCAAGAATTTCTGAGTGTCCTTGCCAAATTATGATAATGAAAGGATGTATTTGATGCCATGTGCTACCGTGTGATGATTCTGTGATACACCTTGGTAGAAAGTGGGATGAAGTTTGGATGCTTTCATGTGCAACAACAAAGACAATTGTCATTTGTGAACAGTGGGAACTGAATCTTCTTCAGTATGGCATGAGCTTTATGAGATTTTTGAGTACTGAGTTAATTAATCTGGACTTTGCATCCTGATCTCCTCTAAATCGGTTTGATGCAAACTACACACAAAGTCAAATTCAAAGACGCCACAGAATAAGGGTCTTCTTATCTTCATTCAAACAGAGCAATAGTCATGGATCATGATGTTTTTAGATTTTACCATCTCATCAAATGCTCTGTAACTCCTCTGTATTTGTTTTGTTCATTAGTAGTCAGTTTCTTTGGATTTTTTTCTCCTTAAATGATTTTAAAAGAAAGAAGGTGAAATATTTCCTTAGAAATTTTCACCATCTCAGCAGAGTTGGAGTGAAGCTGTTTCAGACTGAGCACACTACCGTGTCACACAGACATAAATAAATGAGATGCAGACCGTAAATATTAATACTATGGGAAATGTTACAGCCTTCTATTTATAGTGCTACAAAGCAGGTTCTTTTAATTCCACAAATGCATCTTCCTGCTCCAGAAGTCAGGTGTCAGCCCTAAATCTTAGCTTAGTGCCCCCCCAAAAAACACCTACTACAAATGCCTGTTGGTATACGAGAGTATAAGCAACATATAAGTAGTATCGCCGAGTAGATATGGCTTTTTTTAAGTATATGGATAGAACTTTTATGTATCTTGCTTTTAGAGTCATTGCTGCTCAATTATTTGTATAGGATTGTCTGAGAAAAGATAGTTATAGAAGATGAAGAAATCTGAGAAAGTCTTAGTTGGATCTCATTTGGATCTCTCATTCCGTCAAACTGGGAAAATCCTGTGGACATGGTTGGGTCGGGACTGTTGACCAGTTTTCTAAGCTCATTTGGTTTAGTTTCTTTCCACAAATGGCTTTAATACCATGGATGTTGACATACGGTAACTCTTTGACTGTTTACGCAATCAACGTGAATCAGCTAATTCTGATGCGACTTTTCACTGAATGCCACGCATTACTAGCTTGTTCCACAAAATTCCCTGCAATTACGTTAACGGTTGAAGATTTAGGGTAGTCAAAAGAATGTTAATACTGGAGCTAAAGCACCTGTGTTAAAGGGTTAAAAGGGTAGACCGAAGTAGAACAGACAAGGGCTGCCACGATTAGTCGACTAATCAACGACTAATATACAACTAAAATAGTCAAAACTAATTTAATAGTCGATTAGCCGTTACCTATATGGAGTCAAAGTGGAGTAAAGTTGAAAGTTATAATGGAATTCTGCTAGCTTTTTAGACTTTTATGGCATTTATTAAAGTTTTTTAAGCTAATTTGGAGTTTACCTAATATTTCAGCAACATGCTAGTTATTTTGGCTAATTTAGGCTTTTTTAAGGCCATTTTGAAACCAATATTTGAGTTACATGCTAGCTGTTTCGGCTAACTTAGGCTTTTTTTAATTTTTATAGGCTAACTTGGCTTTAAACTAATATTTTAGTTAATATAATTATAGAATTATAATTATATATATAATTATAAATTATAATAGATAATTTAGTTAATATCAGCTTCAACGTTTTCAGCTATCAATTTCAGCATCTTCAGCAGGCAAATTCGGCTTACAATATATGTAGTTTTTAGTTAGTTTAAAGTCTATGATGGTTAAGATGTGTGTTTTACTTCCACTTTACGCATGACCTGATTAGTCGACTAATCTGAAAAAATTATCTTCTGTCGACTATTAAAATAATTGTTTGTGACAGGACTAGAACAGACCATCTGAAAAAGAATCTGGCAGTTCTGGGACCTACTCACTTGGGGGCAATGTTGCCCGAAGTTAGCTTTGAACGAAGAAGAAAACTGCCCTGACTATCAATTATTTTTTAACTTTTCAGGATATCTAAATATTTACATTTAAATTACTATGGAATTTTATGATTTTGAAGAATAGGGTTTTATTATTGGATTATTTTCTACAGACTTGGGTCTTTAAGGGCTGCACAAAATGAGGAAAACTCGTGATGTATGATTCTAGTCATCAGTATTGCAATAATGAACTTTGACTAATCAAGGACACTGATTTGGTATTGATGTAGGATGTATGGACCCATTGAAAATTGATCATGAAGGATAAATTAATAATTGTGTTTTGTGCCTAGCGGGAATTCTATGACACCAAGTCTTTCATGAATGAGCAACACATTCTCATCCCCAAGTCGTCACATATTGATGTTTGGTTAAGGTCACTTTTTGACGTTTTGGGTGTACCTAACTCATTGTTTTTTTACGTGGTGGCTGTTCCTGGTACCCAAACCTGGCACGGACATGGTACCATGCAGTAATAGATGCGATACTAGACGCAATACTGGACGTGAACTGGTACCAGGGTACTGGTGTTTTGAGGGACAGTCCGCCCGGTACCATATTTGGCACTGTGTCCAGAGAGTTGTGGACCCTTAATTTTACGAACACACAAAACTTCAAAAAGTGACGCGGAAGGGTCCTTAACTAAACGTAAATATGTGATGACTTGGGAGTGAGAATGTGTTGGTATCGGAATAGAGCTGTGAAGGAAAAAGACTGAAGCGAGATATGCAAAATTTGAACCGCTACGATATTTCACACCAAGCCTCTAGCGTAAATGCGCTAGTATTGATTAGCTATAGTCTAGTGTGAACACCATAAGCTAAATATATTAGAAACAATTATATATTATACTTTTATACATTTATACTACATATTTAAAAACTAGCGTAGCATCAATAGCTCTGTTTGATTAATTTAAGCTGCCATGATAGTTTTAGCCATCTATCGCCACGACGATAAATTTGCGATTTATTGTGCGGGCCTACTTTAGAGGTTTATATAAACACTTTTAATATTATCTCCTGGGCACTCCTCAAGATGTAAACTAAAAGTTTGCAGCAAAATGGTGTAATGTATCTTTTTGAAGTAAGCTCCATTGTGGTAACAATTAGGAGAGACTTCCATCCTCGGTTCTTCCGTCGTCTTCGTGCGCTCGTGCTGCTGCTCAGCTCTACGAGCCGAAACGTGGCCCGTGAATGCAACAACAGGAGCAGCAGCAGCACCGCGCTCCCTTTCACTTTCCTCCTTGAAGTCGCAGCTCTTGAAGGGACTCCCTGAGGAGCAGAGCGACAGCTGGCGGCATCGCCGAATGAGGAGCTCGGCTTTACGGGGCCTGCCAGCCCGCCTATCCATCAGTCTGTCTGTCTGCACCTGCTCGAACCTGACTGCATCACCCAAAAAGAAAAAAGAAAAAAAGGATAACATCCTCTCATTCCGACACCCCGTAAACGTCTCTCTTCGGCTGCTTTGATGTAAGGAACAGACTGCAGTTTTACCGCCTTTGATGTTTAGCACAAAATCACATAAACGACGAATCACTGCCTCCATATTGTCTTCATTCAAACCCGTCCAAGACAACACACCGCGGGACTATTTTCCCTCGGACACTCGCGACAATGAGAAAACACTACATTTATATTTTTCAATAAATGAATAAAAATTGTGGAAGGACAAAAAAAATGACGCGGATGAATATAAATGAGTCCGGTTGGTCTTACCTTTTTATTTTGTCCACCCCTAAAACCGGCGTCGGTTTCCTCCTAGATGCTCCTGCAGATGATGGGGTGTGAGAGCTGGAAGGACCGTGCCCGGCTGCTGTGTCCGTCCCCCTCAGCCGCTGCAACGGCAAGCTGTGGTCCTCCGATCCATCCGCTCTCCTCATCCGCACCCCCTCAGCTGCCAAAAGCAGCAGTGTGGCGAAGATCGTCTATACAAGTCGAGCGCACACTCGGTCGAAATATTTGCTCCTTTCAAACCAAAAAAAAAAAAAAAGAAAGAAAGAAACTGCCTTTTTTTGAAGAGTCTGCAAAATATAACACCAACTATTTTTTATTTATTTATTTTTTGCTACACAATTAAATTTACATGAACTTCGATGAATACTTTTCTTTACTTTTAAGATGCCTAAATTGTTGTAGTTTGAAGATATAGTAATGCTGTGAACATTTATTAGTTTTGAAGTATCTTGGCACTTCTGGAGTCGAATAAGTGTCTAAATGGCGTTCTGTTCCAACGGAAATATAACAAAAGCTACAAGAGCTGCACTGATTTCCATTAGGTTCAGCAAGTGTAAGAATATGTATCAGAGTGAGATGTTTTCATATATAAAGGATCTGTGCATTTGTTCCAATGATTCCAATCTGGCGCAGAAAAAAAGAAACATGTAGCAATTGTAGCGCCCCCTTTTCAAGAAATGGCAGCATAAGGGACTGCAGACGAGAAGAAGGAAATAAAACCTAAACTTAGAATAAAAGTACACGATGTTATCAGCTTTTTAAACCATAAAATTTGCTAAATTCTGCAGATTTTGGCTCAACTTCAGTTTTATTTACACTTTTTTGCCTTTTATAAAATTAGGATCTTAATAAAAATATCATGTTTTCACACATGTGTTTTCTTAATTAATAAGAAACAAATTGAATTTTAAATTTGGTCCTCAAAACTGTGTTATCAAACCATTCATATTTTATTCTAAAAGCTGCAGCTGCTCTGATTGTTCAAAACACACAGATTGGAGGCACTTGACCCACTTGGAAAGCCTACCTGCTGCAATAATGACTGAGTATAATTCAACATTTTGTTTGAGAAATACTGCCTTTATAATTGTATAAGAAGAAAAGGCTTCATTATACTGTAAGCATTTGGTTTTCTGCCACTTCAGAGTCACCAACCAAATAAAACGTAATAACAAGCTAGTACAATTCAGATTATGTATGAAACATTTTATTTGAACTATAGATGACAGAGAAAAATGTTATCCATCTTAGTTCTATTAAAAGCACTTTTAGAATAAAATGATGTAGCAAAACTTGTTTGTTGTGCATGGATGTGCAAAAAAAGGGGGAAACAGTTACACTTTCATTTATTTTTGTCTGCTTTCACACTACACTTTCGAGAGTGAACCAAACCATTTGACAGTTTCTTAATCAAGCACCCATCAGAATTCCAAATAAAAAAAAATTAAATAAAAAAATAAGAATAACAGATGGCTTCTCCTGTCTTTGTCTCAAGACACTTTTTGACCTTCTTCTATTTTTTCAGTTCCCTTTAATACCTAAGATGTCGTCAGTGACAGGACAAAACACAAACTCGCTGAACCACTGTAATTCTTTGACTGTTGACACAATTTATGCAATTGCTGCTTCCCCCCCCCCCGACATAATCAGTTGGTTTGATAATTCCGTAAACACTTTATTTACATAAAGTGTCGCATAACAGCGCAAAGCTGCTTTTCTCCGTTTTAGAATCTGCTGGATACACGTGAATTGCGTAAACAATTTATAGTCCTAGAGTGTTGCATATCAGTGCAAACTTTCTCGACTATAGAATCCATTGGATTTATGCTAATTGCATTAACGGTTCAAGAGTTACCATAATTTAAGAAATGTCAGCATTGGAGCTAAAGTTTCAATGTTAAAAGGGTAAACTTTTTATGTATATACTATTAAGCCCTCCCTGGTTTAGGTCTGTTCTTAGGCCTATTTTAGTTTATGTGCATTCACACTGCAACCGAACTGTACCAGGGTTCACTTGTGAGTAATGGAGTTCCCTTAACTCCATTTGTTTCCCACCAGAATTTACACTCACCAAAAGACATAGATTAGGTAATGCTACGGTCACATATTGCAAAACACCACCGCGCAGTGAACAAAATGCAAGTTTTTCAGCTAATTGGGCTGGTGGCAGTCACATTGTTACACCAGAGTGGCCGTAGAGGTTTTAAGAAAAAGGTCAAATTTTGGATGATTTTGAAGTTGACATTGGTCAACGGCTGCCTGGGCACATTTGAGGTTGAGCGGTGGCAGTCCAGTAACAGGCGGAGATGACGCCACTACAAAATTGGGCAACTGCTGGGCGGCCACAGGATGGTGGCAACTGCACTCGCCAGCCAGCAGTAGCTCTGACTTGATGAGGTGTAAATGTCTTTGGACGGAGAACGTCCATATCAAGAGTCTACATTCATAACCACACCAACAATTTTCTAAATAATCAGCGATGGTATGAATCTTGACAATTCCGCCTATGCCTCCCTACCACCCGTTTGCAGTTGTATCTGTGACCGTAGCATAAGAAAAAAAACGACTCAGTTGTGGATCAAATCCCAGACGTATACATTATTTTGATGTAGATACTCTAATGGAGGTTGCCATGGTAGAGTGGTCGACCTCTAATCCATATGTCAAAGTGTCGTTGAGGAAGACACTGAAGACCCAAAAGTCTTCCTGGTGGTTAAAGGTTAGTACCAGTATTCAGTAGTGTGTGAATATGTGTGTATGGGTAGTACACGCCATTTAAAATGTTATTACTACTTTCTAATAGAGCAAGACCATTGAGTCATTTAGTGGTACAATACTTATCTTATCTGAGAGGGTATAAATAACGCGGGTTCTAGAGGGTGGTGGGAAAACAAAACACAGATGAAGCTATAAATCTCTGTCCTCAAAACATGGCTTTAGATAAAAGTTGAAAAAAATGACAATTTAAGTGTTTGCACATGCTCCACAGAGACGGACACCAGATTTAGTGCTTAAATGTCAGTTTTCAGCGTCTGTCTGTTAAGTGAATGCCTTTACAACGCCCTGATGGTGAAACAGTCTGCATGTGTTTGCATGTCCAGGTGTGTCCACACACCAGCACACATGACAGAGGTCTGTGGACAGCCACACCACCACGCAAACTGCCTTTGGATTTCTGCTGGCGGGCAGGTGGGTTTACAGCAGCAGCTCTATTTTCAACGACTGAAAACACGTTTTTGATCGTCTGCAGTAGTCCTGGACTGCAAGGAGTAGATAGTTTTCGCATTTTTTATGTCTTAAAGAAAAGCTATCTAAACTTTCTGGAGCTATTTCAAAATCCAATAACAAAACCAAAAAAAAAATCACATCAGAAGTTTTGAAATTACTATGGGATGGCTTCAGGACCTACATCTTGGCGGCCATTTTGTGGATTTTTGCATATTGAAAACTTTTGTTTGTGCGATTTTAACAAAATTTCACACAAATGCCGCCAGTTTAAGTCTACAACCACAATCAAAGTTTTGTTGACCTTTGACCTCCGAAAAAGGCCGCCATCTTGAATTTTTGTAAAATAAATCACCTTTAGTAAAAATCTAAACACATGATTTCAATCTTTAGCCTCCAAACTCCTCGAACACCATTTGGAAGCTTCTTGGAAAAAAATGTTGGAATTAGAAGTTGCATATTTTAAATGGTGTTAGCATGGCTAGCTAGCAAAAATATCATTCAACTGTTACTTGCACATTTTTTTCCGGAACATTGTGAAAATTTGCTACATGAATCACTGGCTCAAGCTGAATGTAATGATATGACATATGAATATGTAAGGAATGTCGCAATAAATCACAAAAAACCTCAGTTGCTAAGAAAATCCAAAAGTTTACTTTTGCAGATTCTTAAAAAAAGGACATCAAATTGTTCGTCACTCCTACACAACCAAAAAATAAAATGGTTGCTATGGAGATAAACATACAGAAAAGCCGCCATTTTGAAAAAAGGGTTTTTTAAACAGGGGTGTATTGGGGGGTTGGCAAGGGCAGGTACTGCCTTAATTGGGGCCATTCAATGCCTTTAATTTTAGATTGTTTCTGAACTTCGTGGTGAACTTGTACACTCACTATGAGCTAAAACAAGCAGAATAGGAAGGCAATGCCACTTTGACGCACAACAGGCACGTCTTCCCTGCTGCTGTTTACTCAACAGTCCCTTTTAGATAATCTGACGCTAGCCAGCTTTCAGATGGACATGGAGTGTCCTCTGTCGTGACAGTTAAAAGGATCCAGTCCTTTCCTCTTTCCTCTTATTGTCCTCCATCATCAGAAAAACGCTACAAGAATATGTTAAAAAACACCAAAAAGACAGTTTTCATCAGTTCAAGAAGTCAGCTTTTGCCGTTGCTAGGGAACAACAGAAGATCCTGATTCTGCTCGGGAAGTCAGAGGAGAGACAGCCAGCTCCTGCCACAACCAGAAACTAATGGTGCTGTGATGGTGTGAGCTGCATATATCATTCTCCGTTGTGCAAACACCGTCTGCAAGACTTTACCTTCCACTTTGACCTCACTGGCTTGGAAAATGCAAACAAGATGAACGGCGTTTCGAAGTGTTAATGACATCTTTATGTGGATTCTGCACTCAACCTCGCAAGAGACCAAGGATTGTTTAGGTTTGACGAGATAAAATCAAATCTAAAACTCAATCTGGCCACCATGAAACTTGACATCTCACCTGTAAAAACAGAGTTAAAAAAGCAAGCATGGTTTATCGTGAAATACTGAATTGTTCAATATTTATTTTTCCAAAGTTTTACCTTAAGGGTTTAGCTAGTAGACACACATGTCTAGAATGTGTCAAAAGTCTGTATTGGAAAAATGTTCTAATTTTTAGCTGCAACCCTTTTAGATGTTTTCAAAATGCTGAAAGTAACTTGTGATCAAATAAGTAGAGTTTTTTTCAGCAATTTTAGGTTAGTGTAACCCCTCCATGCCTGATTCCCTTACTGCCCACTATATTAGGCACACTTCCCCAACTACTTGTTAACAAGACCCAACCCGCAAGACCCAATGGCTGCCATAAGGATTAAATATCACAGAAAATGTGGGCCCCAAATCTGTTTGTCCATGGTTTCCGTGGTGGTTCCACCTGTGTTTGTCCACATTGGCTTAGTGGAGAACTGAGTGGGTTTTGCTCGCTTTACTAGCCAACCGACTGGTGGAGAGCGTAGTGTGCTAAAGCGAGCTCCGCTATATTGAGCTACCGAGCTCCACTATAGCATGCTAGCGTGCTCCTCTGTAGTGAGCACTGTTGTAACGAGCTAACGACCCCCCCTGTAAAGAGCTAGCGAGCTCATTTGTGGCGAGCTAGCAAACTCATGTGTAGCAAGGTAGCAATCTCCACTTTATCAAGCTAGCAAGCTCCGCTGTAGCTAGATAGTGATCTCCACTGTATTGAGGTTGCGAGCTCTGCTGTAGCAAGCTAATGAGCTCCTCGCTAGCGAGCTAGCGAACTATGTTGTATAGAGCTAGCAAAATCCCCTGTAACGAGCTAGCGAGCTTCGCTGTAGCTTACTAGCGAACTCATCTGTAGCAAGCTAGCAAGATCATCTGTAGTGAGCACAACCAATGCGAGGTAGTAATCTCCACTTTATTGAGCTAGTAAGCTCAGCTGTATCGAGCTTTGCACCACAAAACAACAAGTCAGAGATCTCAAACTTATCTCAGGAGACGAGCTTGAGCCACATTGAGCAACAGATGTTTCCTATGGGGTGACATGTTTGTTTTCCTTATGGACTTGAGTTAACTGAAGCTACTCCCAGAATGCAAAGCTAACAAACACTTTTACTGCATAGAAAACATTCTGACTAAACCTCTTGAGCTCTCAGGCTCAAAGAAAAAACAGGAAAACCGATGAATTAGATCCAGTTTTCTTTAATGACATTTGGGGTCATTTCAAGTTATTTTGAACAATTGGAAAGAGAACAATCCCAGCATCTGAGATTGTTAGGATACAAAGTGAGTTCAGGTGATGAAAAAAGGAAATTAGTGAATCTAGATACAACTTATTTGTGACAGGTATTGGGCAGGCAGTGAAAATCACAACCTAACATGGACAGATTTTACCCTAAACTTTATCTTTTTAAAAACAATATTTACATTTTCCATCAATTACAGGTTAATTCAATACAGAGTGCAATTTCTTTTTTTTTATGTACAATTTGACAAGTGGGCAGTAATATCTGCTGTGCATTTTCAGTTACATTTTGATAGTGGCCGACAAAAAAATATAATGTACGAACAAAAAAAGCAACGCTGCAAATAAAGGAAACTGTTGTGAACAAAAGAAAAGCTGCAACAAAATAAAAGAAAACACTGCTGTAAATAAAAAAAGCTGCTGCATATAAAACAAACCGTGCAGCAAATAAAATAAATGCTCCAAAAAAAAAAAAAAGCAAAAGCTGCAGCAAATAAAAAATAATAAAAGTAAAAAACAAAAATGTTCCACTTCCAATGTGACTTTTTTATTTGCAGCAATGTTTGTTTTATTTGCAACCGCCTTTTGTTTTTATTCAGAGAGATTCTCTTTTTTGTTTTTACACAGTTATTTTTATTTTTTGCTGCGATGTTGGGTATCGTCCAACGTACATTTTTGTTTTATCTTAATCTCTAAATTACCTTGAATACAGTTTCATAGAAAGATTCACACATCAATTGTTTATACAAAATCCTTACTAGATTTTCATCTTTATATTAGCTTTTTTTTTTAATTAAAATAAACATTTTCAGGGGGTTTTGAACTTTATTAGTATGGCGTTACGTTCATGTCAAAAGTCTCTATAAGTGTGTATCAAACTCCACAGAGATTGAGCGTTCCACAATTCAGACCCCCGAAGTTCTCCTCGTTCAATCCACGGGCGGAGTTTGATTCACCGTCACATTGACTTATGACATAAATCTAACACCATATGTTAGCTAAATTGTTCATTTGTGCCATAAGTGTTCTAAATTCATTTGAAATAAATTGAGTTTGATTTCTATGACCATCGTAAACACATGCTGTTCCACAAGGAACACATTTCATAACACTGTATGGTCATAAAAATCATAAATATATTAAAAGAAAAAGCATGCTCGTCTTTTATTTCCCTACAAGGTAGCACAAATTCCTGAGGTCGAGTTGAAATGTCCGTCGGGGTCCAAACCCAGCGCTGGATTTAGAACCCTAGCTCTCGTTTAATGTCATGAATCAACACTTCTGTACATAGCAGCTGGTTCTAGTCACTCCCAATTACAGCCCGTTTCTTTAAATAATCAATCAGCTAACCAGTCTGAGGCTTAAATAGTGCTCCACAACATCCAGCTCACACCACCCAAAAAAAACCCTTCAGTGGCATTTTCACACTTACTAATCCCCATTCACGGATCGATTTGTCCATTGGCACCAATTTTAGGCACGATCTCGCCCAACTACCCAACGTTTCTCAGATAAATCTTAGCTTTTGTGGTAATTTTCAACTCATTTTTAGACTGAAAATGTTCAATTTCTGGAGCTGTACCACTGAATTTCTACAAAATGGAACATTCCAACTAAATTTGGGGTTTTCTAAAGGGGATGTTAGCACAACGAAATGTATCGTGAGATCCCAAGTAGTACCAGTTTTCCTTTATATAAAGTTTACGTTACAACAGCACTTTTTTGTATGAAAAATAAGGATTTAACCCTGGAAACATTCCGCTTTGGATTAAACCAGGGGTTTGCAACCTGTGTGGCTCTATGGTTAGAAAATAAAGTTTGTCATTTTAACCGTAACTGTAATGTCATCATAATGTATCACAATTTAAGCTAAAAAACTAATTCAGTTATGTAAAAAAAAAACGGTAAGGGTTACTTTATTAGATCTAATTTAATTTTAGTTGGAAACATTTTAAATTTCTGGCTGTGATGTACAGAAGCCCTAAAGGTACAATGAGGAAAAAAAAAATGAAAAAAATATATATTTTTTCTGGTTAGTAACTGGTGCGCACAAATTATTAACCTTTTTTTTCTTTTAAATTAAGATAAAAACTCTTTTGTCCTGGTTATTATCTGTTATGCCCGAGTAACTATCTGGCGCGCTCGAGTTGGTACCTGATGCGCAAGTTCTTATCTGTTGCGCACCAGTTACTATGTGGTGTGTCTTACTAACTAACTGGTGTGCACATTAGTTATCTATTGCACACCAGTTGCTATCTGGTTCGCATCAATTACTATCTGTTGCACGCCATTCACTATCTGGTGCGCATCTGTTACAATCTGGTGCGCATCCGTTACTATCTGTTGCGCGCCAGTTACTATCTGGTGCGCATCCGTTACTATCTGTTGCGCGCCAGTTACTATCTGATGCGCATCCGTAACTATCTGTTGCGCGCCAGTTACTATCTGGTGCGCATCCGTTACTATCTGTTGCAAGCCAGGTATTATCTGGTGCGTGCCAGTTATTACCTGGTGCCTGTTACTTACTATCTGGTGTGTGCCAATTACAATCTGGTGCACACCAGTTACTATGTTTTACGCATCAGTTACTATCTGTTGCGCATCCGTTACTATCTGTTGCGCATCCGTTACTATCTGTTGCGCGCCAGTTACTATCTGGTGCGCATCCGTTACTATCTGTTGCGCGCCAGTTACTATCTGTTGCGCGCCAGTTACTATCTGGTGCGCATTCGTTACTATCTGTTGCAAGCCAGGTATTATCTGGTGCGTGCCAGTTATTATCTGGTGCCTTTTACTTACTATCTGATGTGTGCCAATTACAATCTGGTGCGCACCAGTTACTATGTGTTGCGCATCAGTTACTATCTGGTGCAGATCAGTTACACCAATTATTAACCAGAATTTTTTTTTTATTTAAGTGAAAAACCTTTTTTTCTGGTTACTATCTGGTGTGCACCAGTTACTATCTGGTATGCACCACTTACACTTGTTACTAACGAGAAAAAAATGGCTTCAACTTTTTTTTTTTACTTGTACGTTCCTTTAGGGGCTCTGTAGTGATGCACCACAAAATAATGTGTTTTTTTTTTTTTTTTTATCACTGCTGACATCACACTATAAAATTTGCTGCATTGAGATTATCCTATGTTACAAAAGATGGTCTTATTTTAGAAAGAAAGTATTGTGAAAAGTTATCAACTATGTCATATTTTGAAAAAAAAAAGGTTCCGTTTGTGTAACTTATGACCATAAAAACTAATAGCTAATTATATTTATCAGACTAGTAAAAATAACATAAATATAAATCTGTATTTTTCTAAAAGGTGAAGTCAGACTTTGTGGCTCCTACTGGGTTGTCGGTGAGAAAGGGTTGCAGACCCCTGGCCCAACCTCTTCAGAACTCAAGATTTCCGGGTTTCTAACTACAGTTTGGACCTGAAGGAAATTCCCTCGTACATGTCGGATTTGAGTTTGGCCCACTCGGCCAGTCTCTGGATAGCTCCTTTCTCCTGGCCCAGCACGCTGGCCGCCTTCTTCAGCTTGGCCTCGTTGCACTGCAGGTAGCGCTCTCCTTCGCTCTTCAGGAAGTTGAGCTTCTCCTCCCGGCTCTCGTTCAGCGGGATGTCCTCGCTCATGTAGGGGTTGAAGCGGAAGTACGTGTCAGGGGATAGGAGGGCGTCCAGCATGGTGTGGACCTCTGAAACGCAGCAGTTCAGCTGTAATCAGAGGCGTTTGTTTGACGGGGGAGGGGTTTATGTTTGTGGGGGTCTTACCTTCGGTGTCTGTGGCGCTGCTGATGACATGAGAGATCTTGGTCTTCAGGCTGGTGTAGGTGGTGCTGTTCTTGCCCAGCGTCTCGTACCGCCCGGTGCCCAGCGACACCACGCACTGCAGGGGCGTGTTTGGCCACAGACACTTACACTCGTGAATCGCCAGAGCCGTGGGGTTGTTGATGAGAAGCCCCCCATCCTAAAAAAGAAACAAAACCCACCTTTTGTTTCAGATTTCAACCTTTGTTTTAGCCGTATCAGTCTGTTTTTTTATGTGTTCCAAACAATGTTGGGTTGAGAGATGCAGGTATTGCAAATATGCTAACATGGCTAACCATTCTAATGTGGCTAACATGTAGCGGTGTCAGACTGTGTTTTTCTTTTGAAGTATAACTAGAAAGGTCGGAAGTTAGCATAGTCACAGTAACGTTTTCTTTAGCGATATCAGTCTGTTTTGGTTTTTTATGTGTTCCAAACAAGGTTGGTATAGTTTCAGGTATTGTAAATGAATATGCTAACATGGCTAACCCTTCTAACGTGGCTAACGTTGTAGCATATTACAAAAAAATTTCTAGAATTATTTACTGTCTAAAATTTGATCCACACATTTTTAACCTGGTGTAACTGAATTATAAAGACTTAAATTTAACAAATGTTGCATTCTTGTAATACAGCAAGTAGTTATTTAAAAACTAAATGAGAGTAGAAGAGTTATTTTTACCATAAAGCTGGGAAAATTGGCTAAACTTTTTCCCGCCAAAAGTGCTTTTGGGATTTCATGGAGGCAGCCATTTTGAATTTAGAAGAAAAAGCCCTTCTAGAGCCCCTAGTGGAATGATAGTGAACTACAAGTCAGAAAATAAATACTATCCAAAGGGTTTTAAGGTATGTTTGAATGAGATAAGCCTTTTTCTGACTGGAACTGGATACTCACTCTGTCCAGTACTCATTTACAGTCAATGGATAAAACCAAAACCTAAAAAGGTTAATATCCTTGAGAAAAGAATACACCTGAACCTGAAGGGTATAGATTTGGGTGACTCATAAGTCTGTGCACCCCTGCAGAGTTTTTTGTTTATTCTGGTTTTTGTTATCTTCTGGAATGTCGGCGCTCTCCTGTCAAATGCCTCTGCTGGAGCTGAAAAGTGGAGTAGGAGTGAGAGCGGTGGGCGGCACCAGGAAGAGGAACGCGTGGACAAAAAACACAGACTCCAACACTCGATCCACATCTATGCGCAGCTGCCGTCCGGCGCCACAGTTGGCGAGGAAGCGGAGGCAGAAAGGTGCAAACAATAAAAAAAAAAAACAGTGTTGCTCAAACAGAAATATACTTAAGACCTTTTAGAGTTTCAGCTAAAAAAATAATTTTAAGATCAGGCATGGTGTAAAGCCATTCATCAGAAAAAGACAGCAGAGAGTGGCAAAGCTAATTTATCTTAAGTAGGTTATCAAAAAGAATTGAAGCCTTCAGCCTAATTACTTCCCATCAGGACCATCTAAAGATATCTGCCCTACTAACCAAACGTCATTAAAAAAAAGGAAGATTTTTCAAAAGTCAAGAACATGAGTGGCTTCTAAAATTTGAAACTTTTGTTCTGTTTTCCTGCTAACTCTTGAACCTGATCAGTAACGCGTTTCTGTGAATAAAAACAAAAAAAATTCAATATCTTTAAACTTTACATAATTAGAAATTTGCCTCTGAGTTGTGGGCGGGACTTTTGGTGCAGAGGAACCCCGCCCACCTTTCTCGTCACACTCTGCGTTTACACTCTTGCCGTTAGCTTACAACCCCTAACACTACTAATCAAACATTCGCGGTGCAACAAAAATGGCGAGATGTACGGCTTTGTACGACTCTGGTTAACCGGTGAATCTTAAACACAAAATCTTTACCGTACTGTAACTTTTCAACCGTTAACACAATCAACGTAGTTCCAGGTGCTTCTGAAGAGATTCAGAATCTTCTGGAATCACGCTGATCTTGTTGAGTAAATCAAAAGACATAAACACTGAAGCTCCGGTGTTAAAGGGTTCATTTAAAGGGTAAATTTGAGTAAAAAATTTTCAAAAAAGACATTTTAAGCTTAATTTTCTTTATAAATCATCAGAAAAAATGCAACAAGAACAAGTTAAAAATGCAATTTTCATCATATTGGGTTTTTTATATGACAAAGTTGGAAGCAAATCAACTTCTTTGGGGTTTTAGTTAAATTCAACACATTGTGATGCAGAAGCGGTGCTCTCAGCTCCGGGGTTGTACCTGATGAAGGTCTTTTCCGAGAACAAATTCCTGGAAGTATCCGGGGGCGGCGGACGAGGCGCGGATGGCCTGCCACAGCTTGTGTTTGCAGTCTCCAAGGTAGTGGGATCGCACCCCAGGCATGAGCCGGTAGTTCCTGAACACGTAGGCCTTCAGAGGCAGACCTCTGTTTACAATTGTGCTCACTGCTGCCACCTAGTGGACAGAAGACAAACAACAACAAGAACATTTGCTTTACCTGAGATAATGCCAGTGTGAATGCTTTCTGCTGAATGTGGTCACTGAAGACGCCGAGGCAATTTTTAAAAAATGCTAAAGCAATTTGCTGAAAGTGCTAAAATTATTCAGCAAATTACCCAAAAAATGTAGCTTAACCCAAAACTTTGCCCAAAAAACCAAATTGTCTAAAAATGCTAACATGTTGGACGTTGCTAAAATATTAGCTCGACTCAAAATTAACCCAAAAAAGACTCAACAGATGTCAAATTAACCAAAAAAGCTAGCACGTTCCTAAAATATTAACTCAACCCAAAATGAGTCCAAACCACCTCAGTAGATACCAAATTACCAAAAAAGGCTCAAATGTTGCTAATGTTTCATCTTAGCTTCAAATCAGCCAAGAAAAATGTAAATGGATGCCAAATTAGCTAAAAAAAAAAGCAAACAAGTTGCTAGTATATTAACTTAACAACAAATAACCCCACAGCCTCAATGGATGCCAAATTAGCTTAAAAAATGCTAACAAGTTGCTAATATATTAGCTTAACACCAAATTAACCCAAAAAACCTCAATGGATGCCAAGTTAACTAAAAATAATGCTAACACGTTGCTAATATATTAGCTTAACACCAAATTACCCCACAACCTCAATGGATACCAAGTTAGTTTAAAAAAATGCTAAAAAGTTGCTAATATATTAGCTTCACACTAAATTAACCCAAAAACCTCAATGGATGCCAAGTTAGTTTTAAAAAAAACATAAATGTTTCTAACATGTTAGCTTAACACCAAATTAACCCAAAAAGCCTCGGCAGATACCAAATTACTAAATTAGCCCCCCCAAAAAGCTATTAAAAACAGAAAACATTTTCCTTTTATTATAAAAATCATGAAACGTATGAATACCAAAAATACCACAAATGTCTTGAACTGTTTGAGACCAAAATTGCATAAGTTGAAAAGTGCACAAAAATTTTGAAAAATGTCCCATTAACTTAACATTGTCTAAAAAAAAAAAAAAAAAAAAGAAAATCGCATAAATTGCGTGATATTTTAAATTGCATAAAACTTACCAATACCAAAACCACGAGCATTAATGTCTTGAACGCTCTGAACATTTTATTACGACAATTGCAGAAATTTAATAAAGTAAGAAAGAAAACGTAAAGGAGCAGGAGCAATTAAAGCTCCGATTTTTTAAGCTAACATGAAATTCAATTTTTATAAATGTGATGTGACTTACTTTAGGACTGTTGGGATCCCTCGCGCTCTCAATCATGCGCACCTCACCGAGCCGCTCTCTAAAGAAAGCAAACATTTAGAAACATTGCAGAACCTCAGAGAAGTTAACATGAAAGTAATAAAAGTGGTAAAAAGTCTTAAATAAACACTACGGACTCACTTGAGGATACTTTCCCACATTTCACTGTCGTAGAAGGCGTGGCTCCAGCCCATCTTCACCGTTCCCACGATGACGTTCTGCTTGAAAATGTCGGAGCCTAGCTTCCGGTACAAGTCCTCGCACTCGTCCAGCGGGATCTGGAAAATGCCCAGCATGAACGCCAGGATGGCGCCTGTTTCCAAGAAAGCAAGGATTAAAAATGTTGATGCACTCATTATTGACCTGGAGTTGATAGTAACCAAAGTCACACCTGTGCTGACACCACAGATGTAGTCAAAGAGCTGGTGGATTCTTTTTCCAGTGAGATGTTCCAACTTATGGAGTGTCTGGAGAGCCAACAGTCCTCTGAAATGAAGCCAAACATCTGAAATGTTTTATTTCACTGCACAGATTTATATAAAAAAAAACATCTTTTACTTTTTAAAAAAAACATTATTTCATGTTACAAACCAAACTCGTTCTCCAGCTGTTTCGTTGATGCTCCGCCCACATTTAAGTGGATAACATTTGATTGGATAAGACACAAGTCGTTCATTTATTCTTGATGACTGCCTTTTAATTAGCTTAACCCTTGTATTGTGTTCGGGTCAAACCGCCCCAAAATTGGGTAAATTTGGACCCATACATTATATAAGCGTTTATGGTCAAAAATGAGGCTCCGCCCATTCTTACACAGAAACAGAAGCTATTTAGCGCAGAACTATGAAGTGGATTTTTAAAAAATTCAGATGCATGCTAACTCTTTTTATGACGTCACACCAAATTAATATAAATATATGAATAATATCTACTTGTTTTTTAAATGACAAATCGTTCAAATGCAATCCATTGTGGTCTATATTCACTAATCTAGAGTGCGTCGATGCACGCTAGTTTTTCGCTTTCAGGTGATTCTGGGTTATGGAATTGTCTCACTTCCCAAAAAAACAGCAAACACACAACATACTAAGTACTTCCAAGGAGGGAGGGGATTTGGACACAACCGGTTAACAAAAGCGATGTCGAGTGACGACAGAAGTATTAAAAAAAAGACTTTGCTTCCATTAATGTCTGATAATGCTCACCTCGAAGGGCATAATCACGGTCACTTACTCGGAATGGTAATGCTTTCTTTTATGATCCAGTACTTACAGGGTATTTATGTGGTATTTACATTGTGCTTTTTTTGTACTTATTGGGTACTTACAGGGTATTTACATGGTACTTTTTTTGTACTTATTCAATGCTTACTTGGTACTTGCTGTGTATTTATGTGGTACTTTTTGTTTCATACTTATGTGGTCCCAACTGGATATTTACATCATACCTACTGGGTATTTATGCTCTACACACTGGGCTTTCACATACTACCTACTTGGTCTTTACATGTTGTGTTAATGTGTCTTTGTATTACTTATCACATGTAAGAACAAGGTAAGTACAACTAAAGTACCTGAATGTTTCATGGTATTTACCATGTGTAACAAGATAGTAAGTGAACAGAAACTACCTTTGAAGTACTACGAAAAAAATCCAAGAATTTGATTTCTACTTACTTAGCAAGTTTATGTATTTCATTTTACTCACTAGGGCTGGATTGACAAAATTGATTAATCAATCTAAGCTTAATAGATCAATGATCGATCCGTTAAAGTTGAGATCAATCTAAGGCATGAAGCTTAAGTCCGCTAGCTTGATGCTAACGTATAATGGGATTTCACATAGGACGGCTAATGCTAATGTTCGGTCAACATAGACATACATTGTTGACTAAATGAACATCTTTTTAAACTGACAGGCATCGATTCTCCAAACTCTTTAAAGGAAATTGTTTTTAAAAAAAACTATTTGTGGTCTAAAACACCTTTTTTGCTCATACTTTCTTCTTCTGGAATAAGGTGTAATGCTACAGCGTGATCGCCACCTAGTGGCCAAACTGAAACTTCCTCCAGGAGAAGCAGAACAATTGTTGGAGCTTCTCGTTTAAGAATCCATGTAACACTGTATACTATTAACAATCTCATAATTTCACTAATGCATTTAGTATGTGAAATGTATAAGATTAATATGAAAATCTTCACAGCATACATAGATTATTAATGTATTTCTAAACAAATGTGTCTAAATGTGTATACTCAAAATTGAATTGAGAGGATTGGTAAACAAAACAACAATTGCCGATCCCAGCCGTGGTACTCACCACAGATGGTAATTATATAGTACTTATATGGTACCCAAGTGTGTATAATTGAGAGTAGAGTAAGTACACAGAAAGTACTATTTATTGTACATGAATTTTACATATTAAGTTATAAGATCTATTATGTACATTTTGTATTGAAATTTCTACCGTCTTGCTGTTGTGGTAAACTGTAGAATAACACTTTTTAATCCACACCCAGCAGCCAATCAGAATGGAGTATTCATCAGGACCTTGTTTAAAGAGAAATATGACACTGTTATAATTCAGTTATTGTAAATATTTAAAAGATATATTTAATAAATGAAACAAATAATTTTCACAAAAGAAATGTATTTTTTTTAAGAAAGTGGGACTCACTTAGAAAGTGAACCAAATGGGTCTTTTATTGTGAAAGGGTGCTCTAGCCCTGCCCAAAACAGCATGTGGTCCAATGGTGGTCTAAAAACTGTCATTAAAAGAAGGTTCAGAGCATTACCGTGTTCCTCCACCGTCAATAGACAGCACTCGTATTCCTCTGCCTTTGACCGGATCGCTGTAGCCAAGCGCGGCCAGCGCCTCCCTCACGGCAGCCTTCAGAGGAAGGTCGCTGGCCTGCCGCAGACGCAGCAGACACGGAAGCAAGCTCTCCTACAACAAAAAAAATCCAGTGAAAAAACACATCTCCACGAGAATACAAGCAGTAAAAACAGATTCTAACTTTGATGGCCACGGCTCGGGTCTCTGGAAACTCCAGCAGGTGGAAGCTGAGCTCCTCCACTCGGGTGGTGAGGAGCTTCACGTCGCTGACCCTCTGCAGGCCTTTCACCAGAGCTCGGGTCCTGTTGTCCAAACTCACTCTGGCGATTATCTGCAAAGCAAAAATCTCAGAAATAACAAATTTGCAAAAAAAGGAGCAAAATACTTGACGTTCTTTAGATCAAAGACGTTTGTGGTTGATCGTCTTCTCAGGAGTGTTTTTCTCACCTTCTCCCGCTGACTCAGCAGCAGCTGTTTGGCCCTCTCTGCTTTCTCCTGTTCGCTCTCGGTCTTCTCCAACGCCTTGTCCACGGCGGGCTCTTCCACTACCGCCGCCGCTGAAAGCGCATCCGTCTTTTTGGACTCGCCGCGAAATTTGGGGACCAGCGGAGCGATGTAGCTGCCCACGAAGGCCTGGACGCTGGGGCGCGGGTAGGACAGATACTGAGTGAAGCCCTTTCTCGGCGGCGTGACGAGGGCGGGGACGGACTTTTCGGCCTCAACGGCAGTAGGATGGAGCTTTTCTGGTGGCGAAGGTGGGTCGGGAGAAACCGGACCCTTTGTGTCTGACACCGGAGACAAAACCGGAGTGTGATCGGTTCTAGATGGCGTGACGTGAGGAACGGCGTCGGAACCGTGCCGCTGCCTGTTCTCTCCGTCCTCTGTGCCAAAATAGCTGTTGATGTGGTGAGACAGCGACTTGTAGGTTTCATCCATGTTGGCGGTCAAAGCGGCGGGGTGGAAAAGCTGCTTGGTGGTCGCTGATGAAGAACTCAGAGTGGAAGGATTCGCCTCCTGAGCGGCGTGTGGCGTGGAGGTCTTCGTGGCAACAAAAGGCGTTTCCGGAGCTCGCTGCTTATCTGACGAATCCTCCGCCGTTGTCGTCTTCCCGCCTTCGTCCTCCGTTGGGTCTTGAGGCGGCGACACAGCTGCCGTGTTCACCTTCCCCGTGCTGGTTGGACGTTTGTCTGCCCGGGCGCCGTCAGACGCGTGACTGCCGGGTTTGAACCTGGAGAACTTGGAGGCGAGCTCCGTGCTGCCGACCGCCTTGGTCACGCTGTCGAGGGTGATCCGGAGCCGCGACATGCGTCCGCAGATTCAGAAAGAGCGCCAGAGGAGAAACGGCGGAAGCCTTAAAGTTTGTGTAAAGAAACGTCCATTTTGGCAAACATGGCCACCGTTAGCTATAGCTTTAGCAGCATTTTGAAGGGAGATGGAAGTTCAGTTTTCTGAAAAACACACAAAAAACACATAAAATGAAATTATTTTTGACAAAAAAAAAAAAAACATTAATCATAATAAGTAAGAGGTATTGTTTTTTACACGTGGGCTTTGGTCAAAAATTAGAGAAAGTTCTCTTTGATATTTCTAATAGTAAATGACAAAAAAAACTTTATTAGTTTGATATTTATCACCCAAAGACAATAATAAAGATAGCCCCAAATAACAAAAACTGACAACATCAATATTGCTTTTTCCATCATCTGTTGCCATGACAACCGCATCTCATACTCACTCCTGCTCTATGTGTGATGCGTTCAAGTGCACACTATACACAGTTTTATGAACGTGCATTCAGTGGGTGGTGTTCACACAGGACACGAAGGGATCAGATTCTTCTTCTTTTGTTTTTCTACTGTTTACTAGCACTTGTCTGCCACCTATAGTGTGATAAAACTAAATGTAAAAAGTCAAAGCGGTGCAAAACTTTCTCCAGCACGGCTCTGTTCCTATACGTCCGTCTTGTCGTCATATTAATCAATCCAGCTGGACACAAACAGGAATTATTAATTTCTCCTTCGTGATCGTGTTTATAAAAGATGGCACTTCCGTGTTTTGAAGTGGACCAAATCCGAGTCCCGGATTGGTCACAATGCTGCTCAACCAGTTTAACTTTCAGCGTGCGATCAGTGAACACCCAATTTATATTTTGAACCCTCAGCCGGACTTAAAATGTAGCGATGTGTGATCTCGAGCATTCCGCCTGAAATTCTCGTCTGCGCTAATTTGCATAGACTTTTCCTTGAGAGTGGATGCTTAGTCGAAGCAGCTGGTGTGCGAGCACTTTTCCAAAAACTCTACGTAAACCCGCGTTTTGGATTTCTGTGTTAAAAATTCCTGCATTCGCACAGACGTTTTTTTTAATGACCATCTCAAGCTCTGCATTCAAAACGTTCAACATTGAACGCGGATTGCCAGTTAAGCCAGGTCGAACTTTGACCAATTAGGGCACAGCAATAAGCTTGATGACGTCTGCACTAGTTTTTTTCAAAAATAAAGACAAATTAGGGCCACTCTTCTGATACAATAGTAATCTAAGCCTGCCATTGCAAAGACGCTAGCAATGAACGTAAGCGCTTTGTGTCAAAATTGACATTTTGCACTAACTATTTTCCAACGGTAGGTGGCAGACATCCGTTAGTAGCAAAAACGGAAAAGAAGAAGCCCATCCCTGCTTGTCCACTGTCAACACCATGGGCTAGATGCATGTTCAAGGCGATATGTTCCACTATTCTACCAGTGCTCCAATCAGGACAATCATTTTTTTAAATTATTTTCTAAATTATATTATTTTTATTATTTCTTATCTATTTTTGTTTTAATAGAACTAAGATAAAAATTTAATTTATTCAATTTTGGATCAATTAAGGTTTAATACTATTTTATTCTAAAACACAAAAACATGTGACATGATCCCGCCAGCAGAGGGCGTAATGAGACCGCCTCTCCGCTTCAAGTTGGTAACCATGGAAACGGTTGTTTCTGGGCCCTAACAGAAACGTCCATGCGCTGTTTGTTGGCCACACAAAAGCAAAAAAATAATGGATGGAGTTTCTCCAAATCGGAAACATCCCCCAGAGTCGTCCATACTTGTGAACGCTTCGCTGGAGAGACACCAGAAGAAGAAGGAGGAAGACCCCGAACACACCGAGGAGGACGCCCCTCTCAGGCTGGCCTCCGAGGACTTCACGGTGGAGTCCGGAAAGCAGCAGGTCGAAGCTCTCATTCAAATGTGGGGGGTCCGGTCCTGCTGGCGCCACAGTCTGGACTTTCTTTACGTCACTGATCTGGAACACTGCAGCATGTACCACTACCGGGCTCGCTTCAGCGCCCCCACGCCCCGAGAGCCCATTCAGCACACGGCTGCTGTCTACTTTGGGGTGGAGGTGTCAAAGCTCGGACCGCCGGCGGTCCCGCCCGAGGTTCACTTCGTGGTGGAGTCGAACAGGCTCGTGAACACTTTGGAGAAGCACCGGTTCCGAGAGAACTGGCTGACTGACGTCATTGACAGTAAAAAGCTGCTCGGGACAGCGGCAGACCTTTGAACTAGCTAGGTTAGCTAACATGTTGTAAATAAACGCGTTTACAATAAATATGTTACGTAACCTAAACGTGTACGTGGGGTTTTGTTCGTTTTGTTTTACACCAACTACAATTCCTTAGTCGAAATGTTAAAAAAAATCAATATTTTGAACCTAATCTGGTTAAAAATAAATCATTGATTTACGCCGCGAAACGCAAACGTGTTGTGTTTACATCATTTACCACTAATAGCTCTGCTGCTAAACAAAAAAAAAATAAAAATAGCTTAAATGGTTATCGATAAATGAATTAATAATTTACTTACAGAACAACTTGAAATATTTCATTCAATGCAGACCCGTATGAAACGGCTGGTGGGGAAGATAAACAGGAAGATAACCGGAAGTGACGTCATCGGATGCTTTAGTGTAGTGCAATGTTCCACCTTCACCACTAGATGTCACCAGAAACAGCTTTCATAACACAATGTCCGGTTAAATTATTTGAAAACATTTGACGTTTCTCTATTTATGGTATTAATGCTGTTTTAAATGATATTTTTAAACTTCTGTTGAGGTTTCACTGTAACTTTATTTGTAGAGAACTTTAAACACTGAATGGATTAAGGAACTGTAGACGCTAAAAAGTCCAAATGAGACAGCTATTCAAGCTAACACCCTAACATCCAGATGACCCCACTTCTACTGTAAACATGCTAAGTAGTACAGGGATTAACAAAAAAAAAGGCTATTTAACCCCTTGACACCTGAATTAAAAAAAAATCACTTGTGTTGTTGCTCCCACGTAAATACTAAATGGAGATAATTTTAGAGCCAGCTCTCATTGAACCTTAACATTCCCCCTTTTCTGTCACTTTTTCCTCAACTATTTTTTTTAAAATAATTTCCTTAATATTCCCCTTCACATTTATCGTAACTTTTCTATTAACATTTACTGTAACTTTTTCCTTTAATAAAACCCTTAACTTTTCCTTTAAAATTTCCCTTAACATTCTCCTTAGCCTATATAATAGAAATAATCATACATTTTCCCATGAATAATACCCTTAACTTCTCCTTTACTTCTCTTTACCTTCTGTCTTAACATTCCCCTTAATTTTTCCCTACCTTCCTTAACTTTTCCATTAACCTTTTGTTTTTAAAATTGCCCATTACCTTCACTTTTCCCTAAAGATTCCCCTTAGATTTTCATTGGACCTTCATATTCCCCCTTTTTTCTCACTTTTTCTTTAACGTTTTAATTTCCCTCACCCTTAACTTTTCTCTTAACCTTTACTGTATCTTTTCCTTGAAATTTTCCTTTAGGGTCTCCCTTACCAAGATCCTTAACCGTATATTATAATACAAATGATCATAACTTTTTTCATGAATGTTACCCTTAATTTTCCTTTTACTTTCTATCTTAACATTTCACTTATTTTTTCCCTACCTTCATTAACTTTTCTCTTAGCCTTTTGTCTTAACACTGTCCAATACCTTCACTTTTCCCTTAACCAACCTTTAACATTTTGTTCAAATTTTACAATTTTATAATTTTTTTTTAGTAAATTAAAGCCATCTCAAATATCTTCCCTTATTTCAACACGTATTTGCAACACAAATCCTCTTATTTTCACATTATTATAATTTTTTATTTTATTTTTAGGTTTAAATATTGAAGTTTGTCATTAGAACACTTATGAGTCTTTTTGAAAGTGTGAAAGTTATTATTTAATTTACAACACAAGAAATTTGACTCTCTGACAATTCTTTTAAAAAGTTGTGTGAATCTTCTGAATTCGTCTGTTAGCGTCCCTCTGCAGCAGAGCGATCTCTTTCTCCAGTGCCTGGATTTTCGCCACCGTGCTCTGCTCCCTGCGGCCCAGCTCCAAGATTTTGGCGTTCAGACACAAGACTTTGCACCACAAATGATCTTTATCCGTGTCCTCCGCTCTACAGTAGGAGTGCTCATCCACCGAAACGTGGTTCCCGTTGGATGGCGTCCTTCCCTCAGAGAGGCAGACAGTTGAGTTTTTCTCGAAAAAAGAAGCCGCTGTGTCTGTTAAGTCTGCGTCCTCGGCATCACAACAAAGCTCGTCTACAGCAGAGTCCGCCTGCACTTCAGAATTGAGTTTATTAGAGGGATGCTGCTTTGGATCGGGTCCTGCTAGCATCCTATTGTCCTCCTCTGTTTGGAAAATAATACCGGTTCTCAACACCAGAGGGAGCTCTCCTGTCTCTGAAGGTTCTGGAGAATTCTTTCTTTGAGCTGGTTTCCATGAATTACTCAAAATAAGAGGTGTGCTGCTATAAAAAGACGATTCTTTGGGCTCAATAATAACTTCTGATATATGGGATGCGATTGTAGGGCTTTGTATGTTTGTGTTGAGGTTTTTTTCACCGTCCTACAGCACAAAACATAGAAAAGAGAATCAAAATAGGAACATTAAAAATAATATGACTAAAAATAGACATGCAAGCAAAGAAAAAGTGTCCGATTGTGATTTTATTTACTGAAACTTAAAAAAAATGAGAAGGAAAGTGCATACATTATCAGCTGCAGGAAAAATAGTGGGGATCGCTGTTTGCTTCAAGTACCGGATTCCCCAGCGGATGTCAAAGCAGCTCTGTGTGAAATGCTCACTGCACAGACACTGATGTCGACTTGGAGTCCAGCCTCTCCGGTTCATGTTTCCGACCCATTTCTGGAGCCTGGACTTGTCTTGTAAGGGAAACCTTGAGTGAGGAGGACAATAAAAAGCATAGTCACTTTTTGTGGACACGATTTACAAAAATCCGACAACAAATGCATTATTCAGCTACTGTCTTCTTGAAGTGCCACTCTGATCATTTTTTGGATTTATTTTCAAGTCAATTCTAGTATATATATATATATATATATATATATATATATATATATATATATATATATATATGTCATTTTTAGCTTAAAACTTATGTTGTTTTCTACAACATAGTTTCTGCAGAGCGGCAGGACTGCATCAGAAATTTGTTTAATCTTAATTTTCTTTATCCATCATGAGAAAAATGTCACAAAACCCTGTTTAAAACACAATGTGTAGACGTTTTGGGTCTTTGAAAGTGCATACTTGGTTAATAAAAACACGACAACACGAAGAGGAGCAACGACAGTAGCCATGAAAATTATGTTTACCAACTAAGTAAAGGTTTAAAATGGCAGGAAACATACGGATAAAAGCTAATTCTCTTGAGGTCTTGTCTGGACGAAGTTCCCCCTCGGTTTCTGCAGGCTTTCACGGCACAATAGCGAGGCATTTCTTAGAGGAAGCGACATGAAAACACCTCGGAAGGACGGTCAGTTTAAAAAAGTGCAAAACAGCGTGGAAACGATCACTTCCGGACTTTTTTGTTTTTCAAAAACTTTATTTGTAAATGGCAGGTACAGTACAAAAGTGTTAATACATGTTTTACATTAATAAAAACATAGAAACAAGGAATTAAATTAAATAAAAAATACAAACAAGGAACCGTTTCGTAAAGCTAAATTTGAAAAAAAAAAAAAGATTTAACATTTTAAACAAATTTATGTCAGTAACAGCCCTTTACCAAAAAATAAACAAAAGACGTAACCAGTAGCAATAGTTTTGTAAACTAGGCGAGTAGAGCACCGGACGTTAGCTTTATTTATGTTAAAATACTAATGACATTAAGAATTTCATTAAAAAATACACGTAATACGCTTATAATACGTTATTTTATCAGGGTTATGTAAAAACGGAAGTATGCGGAAGTAACTCTCTTGCTTCGTGTGTATTTTATTTATTTATTTTGTATTCATTGTTCTTTATATTTTTATCACAACTTACAAATATAGAAGAAGATATTCACCACAAATCAACATTTTGTCTTTCTTTTTCCCCTAACTACCCTGGTCTCCATTACATTCGTCCACGTGCGTACAGTTCTAACCAATCAGAGCGCGCTGCCTCGCCCCGGCTGACCAATGGCGTTGAGAGTCGTGGTGTTACGGCTCAGGAATGCATTTCGTCAGTCACCGCTAGCTTTCGTTTCGCATCAGCTGGAGCTTTTGGCGGCTGACCGAGCTATCCTCCGGGCTGTTTTGTCATCTCTTTTACAGGTAAACCGTTTTTAACAAATTGCACAAACTTTTTTGTCTTTATTGGGAAGCACTTAAATAAATAACTGTTAAAGACGCGTTTCTAAGGGTGAAGCTAATGTAGCTTTCCATTAAAATATTACCGGGTTGTTTTGCCGCTAACTGTAAAATTAGCTAGCTTGAAGTAACTATTCTTTTCTTGTCTATCGGTTAGTAATAGTTGGTTTTAAGACGCTTCAAATGAGTTTTCGTTTGTCGCTAATAATCACCGCTTTCTCCTCCCACCTCCAAAAACAGGAAAAGAGGGTCAAAACCACCGAAATGGCTCCAGCTCAGTCGGTGTTTCTGTTAGCCGTGCACGTCCTGCTCATCTCCGAGTTCATTCTGGCTAAGAGGGACTACTATGAGATTCTGGGGGTCCCCAAAGATGCCACCGAGCGCCAGATCAAAAAAGCTTTCCACAAACTGGCTCTGAAGTACCACCCCGACCGGAACAAGGGCCCAGATGCGGAGGCAAAGTTCCGGGAAATAGCTGAGGGTAAGTGGGTTCTTGTGTCAGTGTTGTGCCCCCTCACTAACGCCCGAAAGAGACTGTTCACGCGACAGGCCCTGTATAGTTTCATTTATTGCTTTTTTTTTTTTTAAGAAGAAAATAACGTTAAAGAAAGAAAAAAAATATCAAAAGTGGGACTATTTAGTACCCTGGAACTTAATTCAATTTTGATGGATTATTACTAGTTTTTTTTAATGAAAAATATGACGTCACAACAACAGAGTATTTTGAAGTCACAAAAAAATTAAATAAGGGAAAAAAAGTAATATTGTGAGGAAAAATTCTCAATTTTACAAGAATAAAATGTTAAAATTTTGAGATGAAAAGTACAATTTCAGGAGAATAAAGTGGTACAATTTGAAAATGTTTAACTTTACGAGAACAAACTTTTACATTGATGGGAAATAAATCAAAATTTTATGAAAAAGTTTTTCAGTGTTGGGGAAAATAACCCTAAATATTTATGAAGGAAGTCATAAAATTATGAGGAAAATGTAGTCTTACATGAACAGATATGTGAAAATTTAAAAGGGTTGTATTTTACAAGAATACAGTCAGACAATTAAAAAAAAATAATAAATAAACTTTATGAGAATAGTTGTAGAATTATGAGAAAACAGTTAAATGTTACAGGAATAAAGTCATATTATGGAAAAAAAAAGGTGAAATTTTCACAAGGAAGTCGAACAACTTTGGGGGAAATACAAGAATTAAGTTGTACATTTTTTTAAAAAAGAATGTAAATTTTACAATAAAATGAAATGAGCCAATTATTTTATGAAAAAGTAGATCAATTTGGGGGAAAATGACACTTTAATGAGAAGAAAGTCATAAGATTATGAGGGAAATCAAAAATTTTCAAGAACAAAAATGTAAAATTATGAAAAGGTTGAATTAAAAAAAGCCATATGAATGGTTGTAAAATTATGAAAAAAAAACATGAAGTTTACAAGAGTAAAAAAGTTGTAAAATGAGAAAAAAGTTAAATGTTATGGGAATAAAGTCATAGTATGAAAGTCAATTTTTTACGAGAAAATCGTACAATTTGGGGAAAAGAAAGTTACATTTTACAAAAATTAAATTGAAAAATTGTGAGGGAAAAAGTCAAACTTAAAAGAAATAAGAATTACTATCATAATGAGATAGTTGTATGATTATAAGAAACATTTTACGAGAATTAGGTTGTAAATTTATACTTTAAAAGTCACAATTTTACAAGTAAAAATGTCATGTTTTTAAGACAATGGAACATTCAGCTTTAGAAATGTCTCAACAAAGTAAATCACACACTTTAATTTGTGTTGCAGCCAATTTAGAGAAATCGGATGATCACACTTCAAAAATATTTGCTCAACTTTTTTGGTGTATCTGCACACCTTTTATTTTGAAGGACTTGCAATGTTATTGTTTTCAACGAGGATGACTTTATACTTTAAAAATTACAACTTTTCTAATCAAAAATGTATGAATTTAGTCATATAACTCTTGGATTTTTTTTCCTTTTTAAATAATTGTACAACGTGTCAAGTAAAATTCAGATTTTTTTTCTCCTAATTTTATGACTTTTGACTCTATTTATCCTTTATTGTGGCTCTAATACTTTGTCCTACGTCACCAATTATACAAAGTAAAAGCCTAATAAATATGAAGATTTCCTATGAATCCACTATTTTGATTATGAAAACTTAAAATGTATTTTGAAATACTTTTTTTTTTTTTTTTTTTTTCCAAATAAAAATGTTCCAACAAAATGCATTATGGTCTATATTCAAACTAATAATCACTGAAGTGAAATCATGAAATCCTTTGATAAGATTTTTTCTTCTGAGCCATTTAATTGTTGAATAATTCAGAAAAAAATAAAAAAAATGAAGCTTACTTGAAGTATGTATTTTTTATTTTAGCGTACGAGACGCTTTCGGATGACAAGAGGAGACGAGAGTACGACCAGTTCGGCCACAGCTCGTCCTCGACGGACGGCCCCGGAGGAGAAAGGAGCGGCAGCTACAACTTCAAGCAGCACTACCAATCCTTCAACTTCGACGACATCTTCAAAGACTTCGACACGTTCGGCCAGCAGCGACATCAACACCACTTCCACTCCCACAACCAGGCGCACCAAAAGAGACACTTCGACGGCCACTTCCAGTCCCACCGAGAGGCCATGAACAAGCAGCGCCGCGTGTTCCAGCACTCCGGATTCGGACTTTTCGACGACATGTTCGAGGACTTGGAGAAGATGTTCTCCTTTAACGGGCACGCCTCCAGGACTGAGAGCAGGTTTCAGGGCTCGGCCAAGCAGCACTGCAGGACGGTGACTCAGCGCAGGGGGAACATGGTGACCACCTTCACCGACTGCTCCTGAGAGGACGACTCAGCGCTTTTTTTTTGTTTGTTTGTTTTCAGCAAAACTGAATGCTAATTTATCACTTTGTGGACAATAACGGGGTAGGACCCACCCAACCTGCAAACCAAATGAAGCAAGTTTTACAAATAGACATTTTGGAAATTATTTTGCCTTTTTTTTTGAAAAACAACAACTTTACGGCAATAACCCAGACGATTGTTGCTTGAGCATAAAAATGAGATCATTTAGGTCATTTTGATCACTTTGGGTTTTTCGTGATGGTATAATCCAATAGAATTGGCTCATTTGATGTTAGTGAAGCCATGAGTCCTCCTTTAGTTCTGCTATTATCACCTGCAATTTTTTTTTTCGTTGCCAATTTATAAAAAAACACATTGTTTTAGTTTTTCACTGTTACCTCATTCTTTGAATTCTCCAGAGCTTCGGGGTAGGAAGTCGATCAGTTCAATGACACACACTGAGGTGTTTTGTGATTGTCAGACAGGAAAAAATCATTTGCCAGTGAAGCTAAACGGTCTGAAAAGTTTCCAAACTGATCAAATTGTGCAATACGCAGCAGCACCTTTTGCTGTTCATGTTGCCTGTCATTCAAAAGGCAATGCTGCCATTGTCTAATGTCTGCACTTTATGTATGTGTGCGCGCGTGTGTGTGTTAATAAACTGCATCATGTTTTGAGTGATCAAAAAAAAACTTCATTTTTCTTTATTTTAGCCACAGGTTACTTTAATTTATTCACATAAGAATTTTTCAAATCTGAGTAACTTTGATCTTTATATGAAAGATGATTAGAACAGGTTTTTATTTTGAAAAAAAAAAAAATTTTGGAAAAAAAAAAAACTTGAATCACACACATTGGAAGAAAAAAAATGATATGCAGATGATACCATTGTCTATGTATAGGCACTTATACATACAGTTCAGTGGTAAAGTTTGAGAAACAAACTACATAATCCAACCTTTTTAGTGTTTAACTTAGCACTTTTAAGATGTTAAGGCATTTTTCGCATGATTGAGGACATTAAAAAAATCATTGCATTTCTGAGTGTATATATATATATATATATATATATTTGTTGCTCTGACTATGTTAGGTTGGGGGTATGGGGGGCTATAAGCTAGCAGGAGAGTATACAGAGTTATGGGGAGCACAAAAGGGGGCGGGGTTGCTTCACACCTTTGGTCCCGCCCACAACTCGAGGTGAATTTGTAATGAGCTGCTGCTAAAAAAAAGACCACTGAGAATGCTCTAAAAATATATCAAAAGATGATCGTCTGTGGTCTAAAAGGAAGTGACGTGATCTTACCGATCAGTTACCCGTTACAGATCGGGTAGCTAAAAGTTTCAAACTTATCAAAGTGCAGATGATTTTAATAAATCAATAAGTGTGACTAAAATCAAGTAATGCAATGTATTATTGCAACTAATTATGATCATAAAACATTATTACAAATCACATTTGTTGGTTATTGTTCCGTCTTCGGGCCCAGTTCTCGGTCAGATGGTCGTCCATGAGCACTCCGGTTCCCCTCAGCTTCCTCCTCTGCTTCATCAAGGCTTTTTTGTGCTTCAGGTTCTCAAATCTGAGGAGGATCGATGGTTCATCAGACTCCTCTCTCCCGGGAAGGAGGCGACAGGCCTCGAGTTGGTTGACATCCAGGAAAATTCCTCTAGACATGAGGAAATCCTTCACCTGCTGCTTCAGGGAGCTGCTCTCCGCCTCCGCGGCGGTGGCTGCGCGCGCACCGTCACGCGGTTCAGCCTTCAGGCCGGTGATGACCACCTCGTTCATGATGAAGAATTGCTCCAAGTCGTCCGCGCGTTTCAGGAGTTTGTCGAGCTTGATTTTCTGCTCGTCCCGGGTTCGCTGCAGATCCACTGCGGTCTCAAACCGCAGATCTCCAAACGGCGCCAGCAGCCGCTGGTGTCGCGCATTGGCGTCTGCCACGTCCTCGAGCAGTTCGCCGATGGCCTTTTTAATGTCTTTCAGTTCGTCCAACGTTTCCATGGTCAAGGGTCGCTTTTGGAAATATAGAAACTTAAATTGATGGTGACCGCTGCCAACGTGGTTAATATCGCCAGATAGAGTCAACAGCTTCCAGCACAGGATGCAAACGTCTCGTTCAGATGATCCGGTACGCTGGTATAACATTCCCCCTAGCAACAGTGACTTCCAAGCGGAACGAAAAATAAGTTCCCCCCCTTTTTTTTTACAGTCGGTAACATTTGTTTTTATCTACTGGCTGTAAAATGTGATGTATTTATATTAAATAATTAATTGACAACGTTTCATGTATTTATTAACCATTTTAAGTTTAATATTATAAAGGAAAAAAAGCACATTAGAGCTGCCTTTGAAGGCAGCTACACAT
>NC_050534.1:10008489-10042266 GCF_002922805.2 Oryzias melastigma | reverse complement strand
ATAAAATTTTGATTGAATGGGGGATTTTTTGTTCTTATTTGAAACGTAAAAATGTATATAGGCCTATATTTTAGATATTTTTTTTTTACATATTATTGTTTTTTTTCTTTCACTCTTCCAATCAAGTTCAATAATTTGTTGTTTTACTTAAAATAATTTGCACTAGATATCAAATTGCATGTATTGTAGGATGCATAATGTTTGTCAATAAAGTTTAGTTTTTCTGTAGTCTAAACTCTAGGATTGATCACTGGTTTAATTATGCAGTCAACCCCAATTCAAGTCTTGTAAAGAGTGAAATTTATTGTGAAAAAATTAAACATCGGATTAAAAACTCTAATGAGCTAACAGATCCCATTCAAAAATGGGAAATTTTAAAATATAAAATATGTCAATTCACTATTACATTAAGTAAAACCATAAAAAAGGACAGAGAAAATGAGAAAAGGACATTGTTACCTTATTAAATAGTTAACCCGACCTGGAGGATGATCAGCTTGATGATATATACACCTAAAAAAGCTTATGGAAGCTTTGTAAGATCAAGAGCAAAGAAAAGAGAGAGAAATTAACTGTTCCTATTTCTGTAATTTGATAAAAAAGAAGACAGTGAAATAGTTTTAGCTCACTTGTTGTTGAAAACTTTAGAGATCACAGATGACAAAAATGGTTTCTGAAAAAATTGATCAATTCTACGGAGAACTCAACACTTCAAAAATAAACAAAGCTGTGAATGCCAAATTAGCATAAGTGATGCTGCAATCAATCGCTTAGCTCTTAAAAAAACTCTCTGGTGAGACTGTCTCGCATGAGTCTTATAAACACTTCCGGTTAATTTAATTTAACTGGATTAGTTTTCCAAGAAATGTTTGAATCATGTTTACTTCCACCAACTATGAGACATGGAGCGATTGTTTTAATTCCAAAACAAGAAAAAGATCCTCAACTTATTAAAAACTATCCACTCAAAACCCTCAGAAACTGTATATAAACTATTAACATACATATTTACAGCTTTAAAACAGGCAGGACTCTCAGATATAACATCGGAACTCAACCTGAGTTCATGAAAGGAAGATCAATCCACAGTAATATAAGATTATTGATGGATATTATTGAATACCGGCAGCAAATTAAGGCTAAAAACTAGAAAAAGTGGAAAAAAGCTGAAAGAAAATCGCCTTTTTTCCTTGTGGACAACATGGAAGCACAGGTTAGCTTTGCTAGTATTTAAACACTACACGCTGGAACATGTCTTCTGATCTGATAGAACTTTTGAGTTTATGCTTTGACATCACAGCGACCGAACCAGAAACTGTTGGGCGTAGGGGTGGATGGAAAGGGTTCAGGGTGAATTTGACACCATTGATGTCTTTTTAACTTTGAAAGCTTTTTGCCAAACTCTCCTGGATCATCAGGAACTGATGGAATAACTAATAAATAGAAATGCAACCTAAATATTTAAGGGATAATTACCTTTATTAAATTTCTTTATAGGAAATTAATAGGCTTTACAGAAGGAATCGAAGGGAAAAAAGCCCTAAAATGAAAAGTATTTTTTCAGGAATTGAAGGTCACGCTAAGGTCATGGAGGTTTCCATTGGTTTTGCAAGTTTCAATGATTTTGTTTCATAAATTGCGGTGCTGCATGTGACGTGTACTCACTTATTTGAGGTTAAATGTATCCACATTTGGCTCATTCTTCATCACAGAGCTGCTGTTCACTCCCACCAACCAGAGATAACAAGGTTTTTAGAAGCAACTGCACATGATCCAGAGATGTCTGTTTTCACCCCCGAGGGACATGAGTCCATGAGAAGAGTTTCAAAGAAGTTCCAAAAACTCCCTCTGACATCATCACTGTTCCTGGTTTATGTCACATTTTGTTCATGTTTTTTTGGAACAAAATTCATAAAGTAATGACTAAAAACAAGATCATCCATTTATACAAAAACTTTAAGACAATGACATCTTGGCAGGACTTTTGCAGTACAGTACAGTAATTGTGCAGCACTTGGGAAGTAACAACTTAGTAATATCATGTAAATACTTAAGTAATACAATGTTCATTTCATTTTATTCATTTATAAAGCACCTTTCACCACCAGCCAAGGAGGCCCAAAGTGCTGTACACAAGAAAATACAATATATAACAATCCTAAAAACAATTTAAAAATAAATAAATAAATACATACATAAAATCTTAAAAAGAAATTAAAATTTACATGATAAAAAGCAGCTAGGCAGAAGAGGCTGTTTTTCGCTTTTCATTTACGTATTTGCAAATTTTTGTGATACTTTTTTTGACAAAAATGGTTTAAACGCAATGCATTGTGGTCTATATTCACCAACGAACATTGTTTTTTGCAAAGACTTCTGGGAAATTTCTAAGACCCTCAATTTTTGAAATGTATATTCGATTAGGATTACAAAATGGCGAAAGCAGTATGATATAGTGAAGGAATTACCATTATTTAGGTTGTGTGAAATAAATAAAAGTATTAATGGGTAAATAAACATATAATACTCAATATAATTACCAAGCGATGACATTATAATGACCAAATTATCAAGTCAAACTAATTATAGCTATATAACACTTTTCATGGTTAAATGGGGGCTCGTCCGGGATCATCTATAGGGGTTTAAGGTTCAGCCGGAACACAACAGTGGAAAAAATGAAATTATTTTAATATTTAATCAGATTACCACGGGATTATGTAGTCACACAGGCTTTGTTTGAATTATAATTCTTTTTAAAACTGCAGTTTAACAAAATGTCACCCACCACTGTTAGACTGACCTCTACACACCTTTCACTCTGCCACTATTTTTCTAAATCACTTCTAACCCTTCCTTAAACGAGTCAAATCTACTGATAAATCACAGGTGAGTAACTAAAGCAAACTTTGAGAGCTTTATGTGAACAACACTTTCCTTTTTGCTTTTATTATATAAGTATTGCATAACAGGCGTTTGCCCTGGTGCTGCTCCTCCCTCTATTTCTAAAGAACATGGAAGTAACAGACCACTCTGAACCCTCCCACATGCTGAAATAAAAAGGCCCCCGCCACTTTGGTTCCAAAGGGAAAAAGCTGCTTGTTTAGCTGAACGTCTTTCAAGATGATCCCCGCCGTCACACTCAGCACCGGAGCTAAGATGCCCATTGTGGGTTTGGGAACATGGAGGGTGAGTTTGGATTTGGAGAGTCCATGTTAAGCCTTTGTGTAAGACAATCATCTGCTTTTATTTTATTACATTTTTTTATTTATATTTTATTTTTTTAGATTGATTTAAGGTTTTGAAACATTTTTTTTCAAATATACTGTAGTTTTGTTTTGTCTGCCTGCATTGAGATTGAATGGGGGTGGGGGGCGTGGATAGCAACAATTTTTGCTGAGTCATGGTATGTCAGGATATTATTTTGGCAAATGAAAAGCCTTAGGCCAGACTTTTTAACTATCAATGCAATTTTCTGACATTAAGGTTCAAAGTGGGGGATTTTTAATAAACTTTTTGCTTGTTTTTGCTGAGGTTCAGTTTCTCCGTCTCCACAGGCAGAACCAGGAAAAGTCTGCGAGGCTGTGAAAGTGGCGATAAGTAACGGCTACAGACACATAGACGGGGCCTTCATTTACGAGAATGAAGGAGAAGTCGGGGCAGGAATTCATGCCATGATCGACCAAGGAGTGGTGAAGAGGGAAGATCTGTTCGTCGTCAGCAAGGTGGGCTTGTAAAAAACGTGTACGGTGGTGCAGTGGTTAGCACTCTCGCCTCACAGCGAGAAGGCTCTTATATGAATTCCGGCTGGGTTGTTTCTGAGTAAAGTTTGTATGTTCTTCCGGGCATGGGTGTTTTTTCTCCGGCTTCCTCCCACAGGAAGGGATGATAATTATACTGACTTAAAATGTGGAGAAAGTGGATTTCTACTCTCTAAATGTCCCTATAAGTAGGAGTGGGTTATTAGAGGACTGTGCAGGAGCAACTTCCAAATGCTCTTTATGGGCAAATTCATTTATTTTTTTTACATGGAACAAGGGAAGGTCTCTTTCACGTCTCCCTGTGCCACAAACTCAAACAACTTTGCCATGTCCCACTTCTGACACCAATTTTATATATAAGTGGAAACAGAAATACGGCAAATCAAAGAAAACAAGACTACTCCCAAAAGCTGTTTTGGGGCGAATACATTTATTTTGCCACATTGAACAAAAAAAGACCTCTTGAGACAATTTTCAAACGTCCTTATATAGATGAGAACACTCCCTTCAAACTTTCCTGCAGCCAATCAGAACATTAGAAAGAGATCTTTTGGACAATATGGTGAGAAATTAAATGCTCTGAGACAAGACAGGAAAAATGTGAAAAAACACTCAAATAAGATAACAATTCCTTTCAATTTAAACATGAAACTCAAAACAGGAAGTAAGAAGAAATACAAAACACTTAGCTTCCTCTTTGCAGAGCTGGGATAAGTTCCAGCAACCACATGACCCCAAACAGGACACTGCCCGTTAAGAAAATGGATGTAGAGGATTGTTTCAATGAATTGTCAGTAGATTTTTCTATTCATTTTTTACCATTTAACATATGCAAATAATCATTAATAAATCATTATTGTTTAATAATATTTTTGTCAATCATAATTCCCAAAAAACATAATTTCTCCCCCAAAACTTTTTTGGATTCAGGAAAGTTTTTGTCTGATTGTTCAGTTTATGACTTGAACGACTTGCAACAACAACAAAAAATGTCATGAAAATAAGAAAGAACATTTAAAAAAAGGTAGCAGAGCAAAAATGGTAATTGTAAATAATAGCTGTTTATTTCTCATAGAAGTCTACGGGATTGTTTGGAACGCAAGGGGGGAGGGGTCACTGAGTCCAGGTCTCCTATAAAGTCAACGGTACACAATTGTGGCTTTATTCTTCTTTTGGCTTGATAGTAATGAAACAATAAACGTTATCTTGACTTGATTATGTGGAGAAAGTGGACTTCCACCAGGCTAGACTGTAGTTTGAGTGTTTATTAGCTTTCCTTGCTTGCCGTACCAGGCCTTCAGAGTTTCCTTATACAAATGTTACCTCTGGCTCTTTGTGTTTTCTAGCTCTGGTGCACCTTCCATGTTCCATCGCTGGTGAGAGGAGCATGTGAGAAGACTCTCGGTGACCTGAAACTTGACTACCTGGACCTGTATCTCATCCATTTCCCAGCAGGCATGAAGGTTTGTTCTTACATACCTCAACATTTGACTAACTTGTTTGTCGATTCAAGCTCAGCCACTCTTTCACTGTTACAGCCTGGAGACAACCTTTTCCCACTGGATGATGATAAGCAAATAATTACAGACGATTCCAATTTTTTGGACACTTGGGAGGTAATGGAAAAAGCTCATATGGGAGTAGATAGAAATTCAGGTATGAAGGCAAGGTGGAAATCAAGTACATGTATTTGTAAATGTCGTGTACAGGCCATGGAGAAGCTGGTGGATGACGGGCTGGTCAAAGCGATCGGTGTATCAAACTTCAACAAAGACCAGATTGAAGCCATCCTCAATAAACCCGGCCTAAAGCACAAACCAGTAACCAACCAGGTGAAAAACATCTCACCGTGACTCATGTCTTATTGGTAAACATAAAACCAATGCATATTTGTCTGTTCTCAGATTGAGTGCCATCCATATCTGAGCCAAGACAAGATGATCGACTACTGCAAGTCGAAGGGCATCTTTGTGACCGCCTATGCCCCTCTGGGCTCCCCTGAAAGACCCTGGTGGGTGGATGCATAGATTGTATCCTGTAGCTACGTTCACGCCGCGCTCAGCAACACGTGTTCAATTCATTTCAATTTTATTGAGATAGTCCAATATCACAAAAACAGTCGTCTCATTGGGCTTCATGTCGGGAGTTTTTCAAAAGCAGAAAGTGAGTCATAAAACATAAACAATAGGTGGTTGCCAAACAATATAGACTAAACTAAACTGGTTATCCCTGTCCTTCTTGGTAAGGAAAAACTCCTAAAAAAACTGATTCCAGGAAAAAAAAGAAGATACCTCAGGTATGTCCACCTGAAGGAGGGACCCTCTCCCAGGGTGGACAGGTGATGTACCAGGACTGTTAAAGAAGAATTAGCTTATCCAACTCTACAACTACATGTTTGAAATAGTGTTCATGCAGATAGAACTGGGGGACAGCTGGGGGTGAGGTTCTCAGCCAAGACGAGCCAGAGGCGTGGTCCACGACCAAGAACTGGAGGAGCACAGGTGATCCATCTGAAATCTCTCCTGCTTCGAGATATCAGACAAGCCAGAGGCGTGGTCCACGACCAAGAATAGGAGGAGCACAGGTGATCCATCTGGATCCTCTCCCACTCCGAGATACGAGATGACGAGCCAGAGGCGTGGTCCACAGCCAAGAACTGGAGGAGCATAGGTGATCCATGAGGATCCTCTCCCACTCCGAGATACGAGATGACGAGCCAGAGTCGTGGTCCACAAGAACAGGCAATCCACCCGGAATCTGAAATCTTTCCCACTCTCCCGGAGGGAAGTGGGAAGGAGGGACAATTATACTGGATCAAACCCACATTTACTTTCTTGTTCACGTGTCACTAATTAAGTTTCTACAACTCTTTGACTGTTTTTGGGCTTTACATACAAAACGCGTAGTCATTGAACAGGCATTGAAAGTGAAACCAGGTTGAACTTTGACCAATCAGGGACTCGGATTTGGTAATGGATGGCTTCCTTTTAAATTCACAGAAGTATCATCAGTTTGAACATTAACCATGCAGGAGGAATTAATAATTGCGGTTTGTACCTGGCCGTAACCCTTTGACACCAAGTCTTTCGGGTGATGGAATTGATCTGTAAAAGAAAAAGCCTGGAGCAAGATTTGAACCTTTTCTACATTTCACACCAAACCTCTTCCAACTGTAGGTGGCGGACATGCGATAGTAAACAATAGAAAAAGAGGAAGTCCTCCTTTGCTTGTCCGGTGTGAACATCATATGGTGAAAGCGCTTTCAAGAGCGTACTTTTGGTGCTTTCTTTAATATGCGCCCGGTGTGAACAGTGTTATCCATTAATCGCAACACCATGAACCTCCTGTTGATTATGTGTTTCCATTGAAGGGCTTCTCCTGATGACCCCACCTTGATGGAGGAACCTATCATCAAGGCCATAGCTGAAAAGTACAAGAAGACTGCAGCACAAGTGAGACAAGTCAACTCCTGATTATTTGCTGTTTCATAAGCCGTATTGGTGCAACAGCTTCATTGACTTTCGGTGAACAAGTAAAAACCGAAGTGTCTTAAGATTACCAAAGCTTCCGTTGAGATAGTAATGTGACGATCCAGAAACATAAATACTCTTAATTTGAGGGAAACTGTTGAGTCTTTGGCCAAATCCGAATTGCTTCCCTACCCTCACGGCTTCTCCCCATCCCAACATTTATCCATCCAAGCGGACAGTTCAAAGCAAGGGGCTTGTGTTTTTGAACAAGGTGTTGTGTCCCATGTCAGGTATTGTAGTAAAGCTCACCCAATCTCCTACTTTTATTAATTTATTTAGGCATCAGCTGGTATGATCTCTAAATCTGCCAAGAAGTTGAAGGTCATTTCCACCCTAGGCCTTTGAGTATCTCTCATTCTATCGTCTTTAGACTCTGCTTTCTTGAACAACTGCATCCATTGTTTATACCTCTGCTTGTACTGTTTTCTGGATTCTCTTAGCCTCTTCATTCTCTACTCTCCACTATCTGGATTTGGATTTTCTTATAAGATCATCCTTTCTTGAACTCTCTCCCAGTACCATAGCCCCTGTGGACTTCCTTGAGCTCTGCCAAAATCCCTCCATCTCCTCTTCTAAAACCAGCTAATCAGTTTCTCCAGTATCTCACACTGTTCTCCGACTGTGCTATAAACCCACTGTATTGAGCACTGTCTCTCAGGCGTCACGCTCAGCTCCAGCTCAGCAAATAAATTCCCTTAATTTGCTCTGTGGCGTCTAGTATCATACAATTCCTGACCACTGAATATAAACATATATATATATATATAAAGAGTACATTTAGGATTTATTTTTTAAAATAAGCAAAAAAAGTCAAATGTCATTCCTCATGGTTTTGTAGTGAGTATATTTACTTGGTAAGAGTTTTTCATGTTATAAAACGTAGTTATTCAGTATATTCCCTATTATTTAAAAGCCTTATTGCTCTGGGAAGTTAAAACTAAAAATCCCCCCATTAAGAATGTATTTATGTTGCTGTTGCAGGTTCTCATGAGGTTTCACATCCAGAGAAATGTGGTGGTCATCGCCAAGTCAGTAACACCCAGCCGTATCAAGGAAAATATCCAGGTATGAGATTCAATAGACCATAATATTCAAATTCAAATGTATTTATAAAGCATATTTCTTGTTGAGAAAATCTGTTGTTATCAAACATTATTACAATTTAAACTATATGTTTGCTGCTGATGTTCAAGATTAAAATCATACAAACTGCATGGTTTCCATTTATTGTGACACCACTAGAATATGTGGATTCTCAAAATTAGTCTGATGTTTGGATCTGGTTTAGGTTGTATTTTGTCTTTTTTTACATTTTAAAAATTAATGTAAAAATGACTACATAATATCCATGTTGCATATTTAAGTTAAACTCGTCCCTTTTTTCTCATTGCATATTTAAGGACTGAGTCATGCTTACTCCAGTAGCCCCACCCCCTTTCTCCAAACCCCTTTTTTTTACATTTTACATTTACGCTACATTCTTGTTGCATCTACATTTGACCTTTTATAGGATTTCAAAATTACTAAACTTCACATGATCCATGTGGAATTTATATATATATAATTAAATTTTACAACAATTAAATTATTAGAGTAAAATGTACTTTTTCACTTGGATTAAAAGATACTTTGATTTCTTTCAGTTGTTTGACTTTGAGTTAAGTGAGGCGGACATGAAAGAAATCCTGAGTATGAACAGAAACTGGAGAGGATTCCCAGCAGATTGGTGAGTAGAGATGCCTGCATTTAATTAGTTAAATTACTAAATAAAAAAGATGGGATTTAATTGAATAATCTAGGTAATTAATTAAGATATTAAGGTAATTAATTCATTTTATATGAATGAAAAAAGTCATGTTTCTTTGTTTTCTCTCTACAGGGCCACAAAGCATAAAGACTATCCTTATCATACAGAATATTAACTCTACATTGTGATGTTTTGGGATGCAGAAAGTCACACACACACTTTGCTTTTCTAATGATTTCTATGTTTTTTTGTAATAAAATGTAAGATTTTAATAAATGAAACACAAATATAAAGTTTTTTGTCTTTATTTTGTTTGGAACTGACTGTGTTGTGTTGCATGAATGTGGAATGAAGGTAAAGTCAACAAAAGCAGAAGTTATTGTGTTCAAATGCTTGAAAGTTATAGAAAAAATAGATTTGAGTGATCTAAAATTGTAAATTTGTTTATGAAGCTCATAGAAAGTCATGTAACAAAAACTCCTGGCTGTCAAATAGGTTTCCCTTTCAAAATAAAGATACATAACTGTGTGACCAAATTGACTTCAGACAACATTGTAAAAACTGGTCATCTTTGATAAATAAATAACCTTATATTTAAGGAATAGATTACATTTGAATAAGCAACAATAAAAAGTAAAAAAAAAAATCAAGGTCTCCACTTCTAATACCTGCTATTAACTGTGGCTCCACAACTTTTCACTGACTAAAAAACTTTGAAGGCAGTTTATAGAATTTTTTTTGTAGGGGTGTACGTAATATAAGTTATAGTAAATTAAGTCAGGATATAAAAAGGTTTTGTTTAAAAAAAAAAAAAAAAAGAATAGTAGATGGCCAAGCACAAAGCCATGTGGTACACCAGAACTAACTGATGTAAAAGAAAAAAACTCAAGTTTTTGACAAAAGACAGGAATTTATCAGGAAACCTTAATATAGTTTCTAAAATATCAAATCTTTTAAAGGTTTTTAAATAAATACACTCGAACTTAAAATATCATGTCACTGAGAAAGTTAGATATTTGTTTACTTTGTGGAAAACTGTTCAAATGTATCTGACAGTTTTTGAATTTGAGCTAATTTGTTAGTCGTCTTGTAATGATCCAGTAAAAACATTTGTTTCTAGAAGTTAAACTGAACTTTCTGAAACAAAGTTTGCCGACGTGGTTCAAAAAACATTTTGATAAAATACTATTGGAGTCATAAATTATGACTAAAATCCCCAAATTAGGTCATAATTGTGTCAGGAACTGGTGGTGCATGACCCAAAATCCAGGAGGCCGGGCTTGGTAGTGGAAACTTAAAGACCCACTCCAATGAAAATAGAGTTTTTAACGTGTTATTGTTGCATTTTTCTGATGATGGGGGACATATACTGAAAAAAATAATCTTAAAGTTGCATTTCTTAATCTTCATTCAAATCATTGTGAATCAGGAAGAGATGAAAAAATGCCTTTTAGAAATGATTGTATTCGTTACGTCGTTAAATACGCTAAATAAGCTCCATGCTGTGCTCCGTTCTACAAAGGTAGAGAAACATTTAAGAAATGTTTAATAAACTTATGTAAAAATGTAAAAAAAAATACGTAAACTAAAGGAGCAACAAGAGGGTGACAACATAGGAAGAACTGAACTACACTGAGGGCAATTAATCGTAATGAAGACAGATTTTGATAAGGTACAATTCTCACAAAATGATCTCTTTCTCAATACTTTAGACTCACCCATCGATCTGTTTTTAAACTTTAACAGCTTAATTTATTAGCTAGTATTACTATGATCAAGTCTATAATTTCTGACTATCTGCTGAGTCATCATTCTACTGCAAAAAGCCAGCTATCTTCTTCTTATCAGTTATATTTTCTGATATGTTGCGTCTACAAATCTAAACTATGGCTTCTCTAGCTTGTTTATTAACCAATTTAGAGCTTTATTGATAAAAATTTCTAGGAATTGAAATTTTTCAAAAGAAAAGTTGTGCAATAGAAGCCCTTTGCACATACAGAGAAATCAGTATCAGTATGGGATACATTAAAGGAGCTTGAGGTGTATTTTCTATTACATTTTATGTAGGTAACTGTTAAGTTTGAAGCTTTCATGTCTAAATGAAGGCTTTTATTTTAGAAACTTAAATTTTCTGTGTGTCAAAGTTGACTAAAACAAGTAAAAGTGTTTTATTTTATATACTAAGTGGATTTTGAAAGTAAAGCTAAAGATGAATAAATCTAATACCCCCCGATCTCTTAGAACAAGCATGAGGTCAAAGCATTTAGACACTTTCCCTTTGGTTAATAAATAATGAGGACGTAAACGCCAATAATCGCAGAACCGTTTGACCCCTCCTACTTTGAGAGATATAAAAGGGGCGCCGTCCCCTTCGCCTTCCTTCTTGATGAGCCGCTTGTTGAGTCGTGGTGCAGAATGTCAAATATCCTCAAGATGATTCCATCGGTTATTCTCAGCACTGGTGCGAAGATGCCAATCGTGGGGCTTGGAACGTGGGTGCAGAAGGTAAGGCTTCGGTTTGATGCAGATATTAGGAGGATTTTGAAAATCAGAAGGGTACGTTTGAGTTAACCTAAGGATGATGGAGAATTGTGACTTTGGAATGCATGTTTACACCATAAAAGGTCATGAATTTTCTTTAAGTGTGTTTAGTGATAATGTAAGCAGAGTGGTGGTTATGTAACGTTCTTACATAAGTCAGGTTCAGTGTGAACAAAGATTCCCAACACTTCTCCCTAACCCTAAAATACCACCTAGAGTCATGAATTTTAATACAATCCTGACAAATCAGTACTTTTTGTTTTGCTTTTTTTACTTTTACCAAAGTAAAACCTTAATAAATAAAAAATTTTATGAAAACTATTAACGAATCCACTGAAAATTTGTTAAAAAAATATTGCATTTGAATGATAAATCCTTCAAATACAATGCATTGTGGTCTATATTCACCTAACTAGTGAATATCGAAGATTGCTAGTTTTTTGCAGAGACTTCTGGGAGATTTCCAAGCTGCTTGATTTTGAATTTGCAGATTTGGACACATTGAAAAAATGTCTTGTATAGTAGTGAGGGAATTTGGTTTCAATTCAAGGTCAAAAGAGCAAATAGAATTTATGATTTCTCTATTTTATAGTGCAATATAGTCATTTGTGACTATTTTACACCACATTTTTGTAATCTGTCCATAGAGTACGAGGTTTATACCCAAGAACCTGAATCATATTAATGTGTCAATGTGTTTTTAAGTATGCAATTAAAAGTTCAATCAAATAGATGTTGAAAATATACTTTTTTGTGGTACTTTTTTTTTTTCACCCTGCAGTCAGAACCAGGGCAGGTCCGTGAGGCGGTGAAGGTGGCTATAGGCAACGGCTACAGGCACATCGACGGCGCTTACGCATACGAGAACGAACAGGAAGTCGGGGAGGGGATCCACGCCATGATTGATCAGGGAGTGGTGAAGAGAGAGGATCTGTTCATCGTCAGTAAGGTGAGCCAATTTCCTAAAGAAGATATGTGGAATAGTTGCGGATGAAAGTAAATGATAGTATTGGTTTTTGGTGGTCTAGCTGTGGTGCACCTGCCATATCCCGTCCATGGTGAGGGCGGCATGTGAGAAGACTCTCAGTGACCTGAAGCTGAAATACCTGGACCTGTATCTCATGCATTTTCCAACAGGGATGAAGGTTGGTTCGTGCAAAGACAGCTGGCTGGCTTTTTCTGAGAAGTTGCATAATTTGGATCATCCATCTTGTTTACTTAACACATGCTTGGAGCCTGGAAGCAGCTTTTTTCCTGTTTATCTCCACTTCATATTTTAGTTTCGCAATCCTAACATATGTGTTTTCTCCTGACAGCCTGGGAAGGAGATTTTCCCATTAGACGAGGAGAAGCAAGTCATTCCCTCCGGCTCGAATTTCTTGGACACTTGGGAGGTAATGAAAGAAGTTGACCCACTCCAAATACCTTTTGATGTATTGTAAAAACGTTCCCAGTGGTCTTTTAATTGTGATCATGTCATTTTTTAGACAAAACTTGTGCAATTTTCTGGGACATAGTTGTGGTCAGAGCTATCCCAACCCCTGTTCTCCTCCCCGTCGCTGAGAGCTCTCTGTTTACACGCTGCCCCGCTAGCTTACAGCCCCTCACATCCCATACCTAACATTACCGGTGAAGAAGAAAAAAAAAAAGTGGCAAGCCTTATTAGAGATATCCAGCCGTACAGTTTTGATCCAGATACCGGCTCGGATGAAAGTCATCTTTGGGGGATACGTCGGAATGGGGCGGACCAGGAAGCTTCCAGCCTGACTAGCATATTTTCTGCATCACAAATACTATCTTCTTCAAACTGCATTTTTTGTCTGCTCCTAATAAATGATTTATAATACTAAGCAATACTATATTGTACTGTGAAGTACTGTACTATACAGTATTATAATATACTGTAGTGTTCTATACTATACAGTTCTATATTTTACTGTACTGTTCTATACTATACTGTACTATATTTTACTGTACTGTTCTATACTATACTGTTCTATATTTTGCTGTACTATTCTATACTATACTCTACTCTAGCATACTGTTTTACACTATACTGTTCTATATTATACAGTACTGTTCTATACTGTACTGTACTATGCTCTACTATATCGTACTGTTCTACACTAGACTGTATTGTTCTAAACTATACTGCTCTATATTTTGCTGTACTGTTCTATACCATACTGTACTATACTCTACTCTAGCGTACTGTTCTATATTATGCTGTACTGTTCTATACTGTACTGTATTATGCTCCACTATAGCGTACTGTTCTATACTATACTGTACTGTTCTATACTATACTGCACTACACTATACTGCTCTATACTGTACTGTTCTATACCGTACTGTACTATGCTCCACTATATCGTACTGTTCTACACTATACTGTACTGTTCTATACTATACTGTACTATACTATACTGCTCTATACTGTATTGTTCTATACCATACTGTACTATGCTCCACTATATCGTACTGTTCTACACTATACTGTACTGTTCTATACTATACTTTACTATGCTATACTGCACTACACTATACTGCTCTATACTATACTACTTAGAAATGCCATTCCAAGCCTAATTTTCTTCATATATGCCCTCCATCATTCAAATTAATCCCACAAAACATGCTAAAACACTATTTTCACTTTAAACAGGTTAAAAGTTTTTTTTTTTTTGTGGGTTTGTACACTTGGTTGATTTAGTTTTTAGACAACAAACTTGAGAATGCTTGGAAATTGTCTGCAGTTACAGCTGCTGCTCAGTTGGGGGCGCTATTGTCCTAAAACAAGAACAGGAAAAAGTCCAGCGAGTTCTCCAGTCACTGTAAGACTTTAGTGTTGCTCTTTGGAATCACATTATGTGCTGTTCAGGTTTTTTGTCCTTCTTTAGACAGACATTTATTTTGTCATGTGCTCCCCTTTGGTTTACTTCCTCTTTTGGTTGGCTGGTCAGCTCGTCTGCGGCAACACAACGGAACAGAGGTCATCATTTTGCAGAAGAACAAAGATCCTCATTTTCAGTTTAGAAGAGCTTTCCCCTCCAAACAGCACTAGAGTGAACGTGCCCACTGGATTTCAACTGGTTTTAATGTTGTGTCATTCGTCTGAAGGAAATGGAGAAGCTGGTGGACGCTGGCTTGGTCAAAGCCATCGGCATCTCCAACTTCAACAAGGACCAGATTGAATCCATGCTAAACAAACCAGGTCTCAAGCACAAGCCAGTAACCAATCAGGTGAAATAAAATCCCAGTACAGTCAGCATGTGTTGCCCAAAAATGTCTAAAAGTTAACAAACTGTGTGAATCCTCAGATTGAGTGCCACCCGTACTTGACCCAGGATAAGCTGATCAACTACTGCCACTCCAAGGGGATCTCAGTGACAGCTTATGCCCCTCTGGGCTCTCCTGAGAGGCCCTGGTGAGCAGATGAACAACAATTACCTCACAAGTTCTCGTAAGCACACAATTTATAATTTAATTGTCTATGAAGGGCCACCTCCGACGATCCCTCACTGCTGGAGAACGCCACGATCAAGGCTATTGCTGCAAAGTACAAGAAAACAGCAGCACAGGTGAGAAGTCAAACTCATGATTCCAATTCATGTCTTTAACCCTCATGGTCGAAGGGGTCGAAAGTGGGGTCCAGGTGACCCCACCTTTGATGTAAACGTGTCTAGGATAGCACAAGGGTTACAGTGTATGCTAGACTTTATCGATCAGAAAACTTGAAAGCACATAAACGTCTAAAACTACATACACACCGGGGGTTTTATGTACATTCAAGCATGCGCTATTTGCGGGTTATTCAACATACATTTAGTCCATTGTGTTCACATTGGACAAGCAGGGAGGGGCTTCTTCTTCTTTTTCCACCGTTTGCTAGTGCAAGTCCGCCACCTACAGCTGGAAGAGACTTGGTACGAAATGTCGAAGCGGTGCAAATCTTACAACAGTAGCCTTGGTTTATCTATAATTGAAAAACAAACGTAGACATCGTCTGGAGTGTCGCCACGTCTGGGTTCATCAGACAGACCAGTTCACCCTGAGATTGATGAGTTTCACCACGTTACTACCAAATCTGAGTCCCTGATTGGTCAAAGTTTGACCAGGTTTAACCAGCAATGCGCGTTTAATGGTCACAAGATTTGTACAGAGAGCCCAAAAAGAGCAATAAAGACTTGCGTAGAGGCAAATGAACTGCGTTTTTAAGCCCAAAACGCACATTTACACAAGTTCAAGTGCATTTCCGTGAGCTTAGGTAAAGTTTTCATTGGAAGCGTCCGCTTGAACGCCTGTTTCCAAGGGCGATGTGCATGTAGCTTAAGAAAAATCCTAAGGAAGGTGTCAAGAGTGTCAAAAGTCACTACTTTAGAGTTCACGATATTTCAATTGTAGAGATCTTAGGTATGCAAGTAAAGATTTAGTGTGTTACAAGAGATAAAATAAGTCAATAATCTTTGGTGGTTATGGTTTGGGCTGATGACATCTTGTCATAGACATCATCAAACCATAGATGTATAGACCCCAGAACCTGTAGACGCTAATGGTGATTAAGGGCCAAACTATGCCAAAGTATTGCTCCAGGTTGAGAGCAGGATGGAGGAAAGATATAGAATGCAAATAGGGACAGACATTCATGAAATAAAAGGCCAAAATATGATTGTGATTGGCTGAGAAGTAGGGGTGCTATTTTGTCATAGGTTCAAAGTGAAGGTCTAGTTGATATTGGTGTGTAGAGTGGCGTAACAACCCAACGTATCGGTAAGTAATGTAGATCTTCCTTATTGATATTGTCCTGAAGCTTCACCAAGCTAATTCAAAATCTGAGAATCAAATCATATATTGCTTAAAACCACCACAGAATAACCATCATTGGTATATCGTATCAAAGAAATAGAAGATCCTTCCCTGTTCTTGTGCAGGTTCTCATGAGGTTCCACACCCAGAGAAATGTGATCGTCCTCGCCAAGTCCATCACACCCAGCCGTATCATTGAAAACATCCAGGTATAAAGACCTCTGTTGAGTTTTTTTGCCTATAATATTTTATATTATTAAACATCAAGATGTTTTTGGGACAGTCACATATTGAAGTTGGGCTTATATGGAGTTTTGAATTATAAGAAGCTGGAAGAAAAACACTTTTGTTCTGTTTTTCTAAGCTCAAATATGTTCTGGTGTTTAAAATCATTAGTGAAATGATACACAAAAGATATAAAAATCCATTTCTGATGGAAAATCCCTGCAGTTTCCCTTAAAATATTCAAATTTCTTTTCAGTTGTTTGACTTTGAGTTGAGTGAAGACGACATGAAGAAGATCCTGGGCCTGAACAAAAACTGGAGAGGATTTCCAGCAGAGTGGTGAGTGGAAGTAGAGTGTAAACCAATCAAGCTTTCTTATCGTAACTTCAACTGTGTTTCCTGTCTTCTCTCCACAGGGCTACAAAACACAAAGATTACCCCTTTGGCACTGAATTTTAGCTCTTCTTCAATCACAAGCTCTCCTGTGGACTTCTTTAACTGCTTAAGTCTACATTGTTATCAAACAGTTATCAAAATGGCACACTTTTGTAAACAGAGCTCCAGTAACTCTTGCACTTATTCACTGATATTTTTATATTTTCTGCATTTAAACATTCAATAAACAAGTAAACATGTTTTTTAGGAAGCAGTTGATGTTAAATGAATGTCACTTTGATGCAAAATTAATAAAAACAATATGGCTGCATAAGCAAATATTTGTTGATTTAAGGTTATTTTTTCTATAGAACAAACTAAAGCTTCCAGTGTGTGTTTTTTGAGTGTGTGTGCGTGGGTGTGTGTGCATTCTTGATTTTCTAATCTGTTTTTGATGACAGGTTTTATATGTATTTTGGTGATTTAAGGTTACACTTCCTTGTTAGCCTCTTTTCATCAAATTGTTTCTCTGTTTTATTGTTACCAATATTTTGTGCAGTTTATTAGATTAAAACAGATTATCAACAAAAGTAAGTCTATTTTCAGGTCATTATGTTATACTTCAACACATACTCATTCCCAAGTTGTCACATCAGGTCCAGCTCCAGCTTGAAAAAATTCTAGCAAAGCTAACCGGCTAACTAGCTATCTGGGTAAGCTAACTAGCACTGAGAGAAGTTTGGCTAGCTCAAAAATAATGTTTACGACTCGATTTCAGTTTCAGGTCAAATCAATGGTTGAAGCAAATGCTTTCAACTTTTCTCTAACATTATAATAGTTTAGAAGACAAACATACTTTTTAAAGATCTTTTTTAAATAGAAGCTTTTACATTTTTTAAGCAAGACTCATGAACTAGACAAAATATTTTTTTCTTCTTTTAATTAAATAACAATGGATTAAAATGTGTCTAAATTAAAGCAAATTATACTTAAAAGGGGGAGGAATGTCCTGGTATAACACAAAAACACAACCCAAAAAATTTTAAATACAAGAGTTGAACAATTAAATTAGTGGCTAATTAGCAGTTTTTTTTGGGAATTTGATGTTTGAATCAGAAATTAGATGTTTGAAAGACAAAAAAATCACAATGTGGACTCCTGTATGGTTTTGTTTGATAGAAATGACGAAGTCCAGAAACTAGAAAAAACTAGAGTATAAACAAAATTCATCAAGATGGAGTCTTCTTCCTGTTCTTTCACAATAAAAGCTTCTGCGATTGATCCAGTGCGGGGCACTGGGATGCTTGCAGGAGTTTAGCACAACAAAAGGTTGAAAGTTTTCTTTATAATGACATCACACTTATAGGAACATAAATTCGGGAGTTGGTGTTACTTCCCTAATAAAATGATTCCTTTTTAGGTTTTCTTGACTTCACAGTGACGCCACTCAAGCGCTGGATTGGGAGTATGGGGGAACAGAAGTCCTATCCCAGTTTCTAACCCTCAAATAATTGTCCAACATTTGAGCACATCAGAGCAACTTCAAGTTGAGTCATTGTTTGGAGTGAATCCATCACCACCATAAAAAAAAATGTTTTGATCGCATCAACAACTTAGGAAATTAAAATCATTCCAATGGATTCAAGTGCGAAGGAAAGTGATCTTGCGCTACTATGCAAGATTTCACATTAGTATAAAGTGCTTCCACATTCAACATAAATCAGGTGATTCTGATGCGGAAAAAAGGGTCTTTGTGTTGTTACACAACACTTAGTAATGCGTTTTGATGCATAACGGAGCAAAACCAAAATGAAAAAGTCTAGGTGTTGTTGGCGAAAGCTTTAGCGTCAGTCCTGACCTTGTGTGACCCGAGTGTGAAGCGGCTGGGATGAGGGTCAGCACCACTAAGTCTGAGGCATGGTTCTCGACCGGAGAAAGGTAGTTTGTCCTCTCTTGGTGGGTGGAGTGCTCCTGCCTCAGGTGGAGGAGTTTAAATATCTTGGGGTGTTGTTCAGGAGTGATGGAAGATCGGAGCGTGAGATCGACAGGCGGATTGGAGCGGCGTCTGCTATTATGCGGTCGCTGTACCGGTCCGTTGTGGTGAAAAGAGAGCTGAGCCAGAAAGCAAAGCTCTCAATTTACCGGTCGATCTTCGTCCCAGTACTCACCTATGGTCATGAGCTTTGGGTCGTGACCAAAAGAACAAGATCCCAACTACAAGAGGCTGAAATGAGTTTTCTCCGTAGGGTGGCTGGACGCTCCCTTAGAGATAGGGTGAGGAGCTCAGTCACCCGGAGAGAGCTCGGAGTAGAGCCGCTTCTCCTCCACATCGAGAGGAGCCAGTTGAGGTGGTTCGGGCATCTGGTCCGGATGCCTCCTGGACGCCTCCCTAGAGAGGTGTTCCGGGCATGTCCCACTGGGCGGAGGCCCCGGGGAAGACCCAGGACACGCTGGAGAGACTGTTTCTCGGCTTGCCTGGGAACGCCTCGGGGTCCCCCCAGAAGAGCTGGAGGAATTGGCCGGGGAGAGGGAAGTCGGGGCATCTTTGCTTAGACTGCTGCCCCCGTGACCCGGTCCCGGATGAAGCGGAGGAAGATGGATGGATGGATGGATGGACAACATTAGGCGAATTTATTATCGCAAATGTAATTTGCGCGATTTCATAGTCATTGGAAACACAGCTAATAAGACTTCTGAATGTCTTTACTTCAAGTTTCCATGAGGAAACAGCTGTAATTGTCTGTGGTTTGCATGGTTAGTTCATGTTGAAACACCATGTTTAAAGGCCCAATCAAAATTCTCCTCTTCTCCATACCCCTAAAATTAGCCCTCCAAACAGAGAGTTATGGAAAAATATTGTCTTCAAATTTGGCCGTCACTTCCATTCGATGATGTCACTAATAGTCACCGGTAAGCTAGCGTTAGCACGGAGCTTCCAGCGCTCAAATATACATAACAACAGCGGTTTTATAACTTTGAAAAGGTCATAGAGGTCAAAAAGGTCATGCTCAAACAATAAATGTAAACTTCTGTGCTTTAAAGTACACTCAGGTGAAGAAAAGCGCTTCTCTCCGCGGCGCTACACGATGTGGAACACCCTTGCGACGGAGGGCTCTGCATCCCTTTGCTTGGAGGCTGGCCCTTAAAAAACTATTTTGGAACCACTTTCACTACAATGCTCTACAAATGGAGGAATAGGGAGAAGGGAAGAATTCGGATTGGGCCAATAAGGCTGCCAGCTACTTCTAGAGCTACGTTCACAACAAGGGTTCAAGGGGACCCTTCCAAGGAAAAGTTGGTATAATTATGGGTCAGCACCCATTTTGGGCTTCTGTACTCAAAACGCTCATGTTCACGCATGTTTTTTACAAACATTTTTACAAACAAAATACTTAGTTGAACTTACATTGAAACATTTGGTAGAACTTGGATTAATTAGGTACTCAGATTTAATAGTGACACATGGATTTGTTTTATCTGGTGAATCCAGATACAGCAAGAAGCCTGAGGGATTTGTGTTTGTTTGTTTTTTCTTTTTTAAGAGAAGTCTTCTAACATGTTGGTAGTCCATATCCGCCATTGCAAGGACACTAGCAATGAACAGAACTGTTTTGTGCCCATTTTGGTGCAAGATTTTGCTCCAAACTGTAGGTGGTCCACATGCACAATAAACAGTGGCAAAAGGAAAAAGAAGAAGAAGCCCCTCCCTGCTTCTCCAGTGTGAACACCATTAGACAAAAGTGCATTCAAGAACTCGAGTATAGAACAGGGGTCTGCACTAAAAGAGACATTTGGTTTAGTTTCTTACAGACCAGAACCAAACAAGAGCCACAAAGTATCACTTTCAAATTAAAAAATGCACAATAAATATGCTATTTTGTCAATTAAAAATTTAATTATAAATGTAACTCATAATTTAGAACACTTAAATTACAAAAGTCTATATATGATTAAATATAACAGTGGTAAATTCTTCTTTTTTTTGACAGCAGCACACACTAGTTCCTTTCAAAATAAAACCCACTCTGTGTCAAAAAACAGTCAAACATTGTTTTTTATCATTAGATTTTGGTGTGCCACCCCCATCATTTTTCCCTTTTACTTTCTGATATAAACAACATTTTTGTAGAATATATTTATTAAAAAAAAAACATTTAGAATAAACCTAGCTTATTTTTGAAAACACATAACTCTAAATCATTTTCAATCATTTTAAAATGCATTTGTTCAGAACTTTAACCATTTTTGTGTAATTTACCAAAATAAACAACGTTTGGAGACTTTTATTTGACTAACTATATATTAAAAAACACAAATTTAAAGAACATTTCTACAGAATTTCTGACAGTAAATTAAACTTTTTTGGTTTAGTTGTTTGACATGTTAAAAATCTAAGCAGAAATGACAAAACTTGACTAATCTATTATTTATTAAATTGTTAATATTTCTCATTAAAGTTGAAAAGCCACAATAAAGGGATAAAATAGCCACATGTGGCTCTGGTATAGAACTTAACACTGTAAATGTACCTGTTTGAAGAGCTGCTGAGTAAACTTTGAAAATGTTTGTTCACCTTTCGGCTTATCCCGCTGGGGTCGCCGCGGCAACAGTACGGCGGATGCCCTTCCTGACACAACCCTGTTTTTTTGTATTTACACCTAGAATTAGCGCAAAGTTGTTACGGTATTGGACGGTGGAGAGGGAGACTAGAAAATGCACTACAAATTTATGCATTTATGAGCGGATAAAACGTATCTGTCAAAGCCCGTCTTTTCAATTTTACTCCTCAACAAACACGTTAGCTTTAGTTTTTTTTCTCAATCTCTGAGGTTTTTAATAACTAAATCAGAACAACCAGAGCTCTGAGTTCTGGTTGTTGAGTACCACCAAAATTAAAGATTTATTTCATAAAACAATGTCACCAATGTATTTTTGTACCACGATAACAAATCTCAAAGTCGTCCGAACGGATCTTCACCTCACAGAAGGTCACAGCATTTTATGGTCTTCTTCATTTGCTGACTGTGCTGTTTTCTGCAACCCCTGACTCTGCTGAGTCATCCTCACTCCCATTTCTGCCACTCAGTAACAGTTTAATCAGCATCTTCTGCTCTCTTATCTGCTGTTCTAAATTTATTGCACAGTTACGGTGCACTTTTCAGTCGAGTCTTACAGAGACACTTTTCATTCACATGTTAATTATTGGTCATGTATTTGTAGCACTTGGGAATTTTCTTGAAACTTGAATAATTTTGATACTTTCATAAATGATTAACTTTGATTTTTATGGAAATTAGAGCAAACTGTTTGTTTAAGTGACTAAATAAACAAGTTTTTATGAAATCCTCCAAATGTTACATCATATTTTTATTAATTAACAACAAGGATATATTGCGTGAAAGGTGAAAGTCGGAGACCATATAAGCTCCGCCCACTCCTGATATAATGCTCCCACCTGTCACTTGTGCCGCAAGTCTTTTCTGTTGTTCTGAACTCTAAATATTGTCAGGATGATGACAACAGTTACACTCAGCACCGGGGCAAAAATGCCAATTGTTGGCCTTGGAACATGGAGGGTGAGACTTTATTTATTATGTATTATTTGAGCTGATGATTGATCTCTTCGTATAATTTCCCAATATAATCATACCCTGCATGTTTAGGGAGTTAGATTTGTACCAAATCGTTTAATCTATATTCTTAGAATATCAATATAAAACAACTAAAACGATTTTACTGTAATGATTTTTATCCACCTTGCAGGGAGGACAAGGAAAAGTTGCTGAGGCCGTGAAGGTGGCTATAAGTAACGGATACAGGCATATAGACTGTGCTTACGTGTACGAGAACGAGGAGGAAGTTGGGGCTGGAATTCATGCAATGATTGACCAAGGAGTTGTGAAAAGGGAAGATCTGTTTATTGTCAGCAAGGTGAGCCAGCTGTTTGTTGTTGTTTTTTTTTAAATAAAGTTTTCTAGACTTGAAACTATGAAATCTGTCACAAAATGATGCTATGGCTATGTCTGAGTTTCCTCACGACTCTTTAAAAAGTGCACTATGTTTTTCATTTTTTTAGTGCTGTTTGAATCTACAGTTACAAAATCAAGTGCCCTAGAAATTTCCCAGAATTCTCTGCGAAAAACCAGTGGGCATTAATACTAACTAGATTGGACAACACATTGTGTTTGAGCAATTTTTCCAAAACATTGTATTTTAAATGTATTTTTTAAATAAACCATCAACGTTTTCATCACCAGAAAACAGTTTATTCATAATTAGTTGTCATAAAATGCTCTCATTGGTAAGGTTTCACTTTAAAATTAGTGACATTTACCGTAAAAAAAAAATAATAATAAAATAGTTAAAATAAGTATTTTGGGCCAGCTAAGCCACTTTATTTTTCTTAACCTTCTTCAAACATAAAGTTTAAAAAAAACAGTATGTTTAAATATTCATGAAAAATTATTATTAAGTTTAAAATAAAAGCTCAAAAGTTTTTTCCAAGATTAATTTCCTATAGGAGTGGTCGTAACTTACCAGTAAGTTATGTCATGCAAGCTTTGTTGCTACAAAAAATAGTTCAAACTATAAATATTTAAAATACAGATCTCTATTAGCCCACTTATTATCACTGTCTATATACAGTACATAATGCCCTTTAAAATTTTAAGAAGAAATTGCTGTTTTGGTCGCTATTTCAGCTAACTTTTGCTAGCTACAATAAGCTATTTTTCTCTAGCTTGATAGTGTTAGCTTAAATTAGATAGTTAAAACAATATTGAAAGTGCCAGTTTAATACTCAGTAAACATAATGTTGAACGTTTTTGTTCTAGAACTTGTTTTTATCATTTACATAAGTCTATGTCAAACTTTTGCTTTGTTGCTGCTAGCATTCCTGCTAGCCAAATCTGTTGTCTTTGACGGCACAAAATGACTGTAGCAGACTAAAGGTGCTAAACAATTATTAAATTAAAAAGATGGAATATGTAATAAGTAAAAAAAAAACATAAAAGAGTGAAATAAATAACTAAGTAAGTTAAATTTAAATTAATCTATATTTTACTAAATGAATGCATAAAATGCTCCTCTTTTTGATTGGCATAAAATGTAGCTGAATAAAAGTCCTTAACATTTATTAAAAAGACAAAATAAATAATAGGTAAAAAAAACAAAAAAAAAAGATAAATTGAAAAAATACAAATTAAGATTATTACAAATGCTAAAATACGTGAGTAAGAAAGTAATTAAGGAAGTGACATTTAAGTGAACAATGTTAGAATAAATAACTATGAAAATGTTCTGTGTTTGTAGTTATGGTCCACCTTCCATGCTCCATCTCTGGTGAAGTCGGCGTGTGAGAAGACTCTCAGTGACCTGAAACTGGACTATTTGGACCTGTACCTCATGCATTTCCCGACAGCCCTGAGGGTGTGTTTATGCAGAATATTAACCAATCTCAACAATTAGATTCAAGATTTTGAGTTAGATTATCGTGTATTTTGTTTAAAGTTATTTTTTTCATTTTTTAAAGCCTAATGTGTTTTATTTTTACAGCCTGGGAAAGAACTTTTTCCAAAAGATGAGGAACAGCAAATCATTTATGATGACACCAGTTTCTTGGACACTTGGGAGGTACAAAAAAAAATGAAAAATTAAAGGAAAATAATTTAGATTTTTGGATAATGTAAAAACTTTCGACAAAGGCCTACAATCACAGGTATATTACTTGTCCGCAGGCCATGGAGAAGCTGGTGGATGACGGGCTGGTCAAAGCGATCGGTGTATCAAACTTCAACAAAGACCAGATTGAAGCCATCCTCAATAAACCCGGCCTCAAGCACAAACCCGTCACCAACCAGGTGAAAAATCTATTTTCTCTGGAAGATTTTATTTAAAAAAATTACAATAAATAGATCTTTTTTCTTTTTTTTAATAGATTGAGGGTCACCCTTATCTGAATCAAGAGAAGATGATCAACTACTGCAAGTCAAAGGGCATCGTTGTGACCGCCTTTGCTCCTCTGGGTTCTCCTGAAAGACCCTGGTGAGGAGGAGCATTAATATATGTATATACACATTTAATTCAAACATTTGTAGATTAAAACTGCCATTTTTGCTTCAAAAGGGCTTCTCCAAATGACCCCACGCTGCTGGAGGAACCAATCATTAAGGAAATTGCAGCAAAGTACCAGAAAAGTTCAGCACAGGTGAAGACAACCTAATTTATTAACATTTTATTGTTTTTTTCAAAATAAAAGCTTTAAAATTTTCTAAATGTTCTTTTTATATTGTATTTTGTTAATATATTATATGAATATCAGCATATACTCAATGAAACGCAAATATTTTTAGGTTTACTGGTACATAGGAACATTACAAATCCATTATTGCATGTTAGATAAATGATAGGAAACTAAAAATTTGGTTAAGATAGTTAAAAAAAACACCACATATTGAATATTTTATAGATAAATCCTTGAATGCTTAAATTTTGCTTGTTGACTTGATAGTGTTTTTCCATTTTTTTTTTGATAGATTCTCATGAAGTTTCACATCCAGAGGAGTGTGGTCGTCCTTCCCAAGTCAGTAACACCAAGTCGTATCAAAGAAAACATCCAGGTATATATGCAAAACATACATTTTTAAAAATGCTTCTCAGAGGTTATGATGAATTAACAATTTAAACTGTTTTTACATAAATCAAATGAAAGTGGGATTTCTGAAGAAGTGTTTTTGTCGATTAAGTTATTGTTTGTATTTTTTTGTTCAGTTGTTTGACTTTGAGTTAAGTGAAGAGGACATGGGGAAAATCCGAAGCATGAACAAGAACTGGAGAGGATTTCCAGCTCCATGGTGAGGAGTTGGAACCCAACACACATGAACACCATATTTTTAATCTTTTTGCAATCCCCATATTAATCATTATTGTTTTTTTCTCTCTCAACAGGGTGGCGACACATAAACACTACCCATTTAATGCAGAATATTAAGTTATTTGGATTTTTTTTTTTTAACAACTGAAATCTTCTTCAAAACAAAATACATAAAAATAAATCAACATCCATGCAAAACCATGTTGTGTTTTCCTTAATGCAATAATTGTGTGTAACAGGTATGGTCTTATTTTGTATTAAAATATAGGAAATTAGAAAAAAAACTTCCAAAAAGAGAAACTATAACAAAAAAATAAGGTTAATGTCCCTTAAAACACCAACAACAGCTCCTGTATGAGGGTCATCACGCAGCAGATCTAGTGTCTTTCCGCCCCCTGCTGGTCATCAAAGAGAACTCCACTCAGAAAGCTTTTTTTTTCCACAGGACTTTAATTATGATGCTTGAAACCAGAAAAAAAACAGGAAGTGAAAGGAGTGATTTCTTTAACACAAATAAAGCACATGACAACCAAAAAGTGACTCGTTTTTTGTCATAATGACACAGCAGTTTTTTTTAAGTGCTTTAAGTTCTATAATAAAATAAAAGGAGTGCATTTCTAATTAGATTTCATCAAATCTTCAGGGACTTGAGGTTTTTTTTTCCACTTCAAGTGTCATAGTAATCAGTCATTTTATTACTGCAGAAGAATAATAACAAAAAAAAAGAAAAAACTTGGATTCAAATGATATGTAAATGTTTTTTTTGGAGTTTAAATGTTTAGTGTTTGTGAGGCTTTTAGAGTAGGGCTCCTCAATCCTGGTCCTCGAGCTCTACCAACACGCTGCCGATTACCTGGATCAGGTGTGTCCAGTGAACTGGAAAACAAGCAGGGTGGTAAATCTTGAGGACCAGGATCAGGCCGCCATGTTTTAGAGTAAATGAGGATGTCTTGGTTACAAAAATAAAGCAAGAAAAGTCTGCAGAACTGAAGTTTTTAAAGCAGATGTGGAAAATCAGCTTCTTCTTTCTCAGAATTCAGCGTTGAACGGGTAGTCCTTGTGTTTTACACCCCTATTGGAGGAAAATTAAACACACAAAAATAAATAAACTATGAAAAATAGGTATTTTTAACAACACACCACAATATTTGTCTTACCAGTGCATTGGACAGGCTCTCCAGTTCCTGTTGAACCCCAGTATAGTCTTCATTTCCTCCTCAGTTAACTCAAAGTCAAACACCTGAATTGTAAATAAGTGGATGTTAGTGAAGAAGAAGGAAGAAAAATCCAGACAGAAAAGATTTCTTTTTTTTACCTGGAAGTTTTCCTGGATGCGTTGAGGAGTGATGGATTTGGGAATCACAATGACGTTTCTCTGGATGTGGAAGCGGATCAACACCTGAAAACACCAACTTCATTAGGATTGACACAACAAATTAACTTCAGAAAACTTGTTGAAATGAAAAGGATTGGAGCTGTGGACCTGAGCAGGAGTCTTCTTGTGTTTGTCTGCGATGGCTTTGATGCTGGGGTCCTCCATAAGGGAGGGGTCTTCTGGTTTAGCCCTGAAAATGAAATGTAGCAGCCACTAAAATGACATGTGGAGTTCCCCAAGGCTCCATCTTAGGGCCACTTCTATTGAATACCTACCACTGAGCGAAGGTTATAAAGAACAGCAACATTAGTTACCACATCTATGCAGATGATACACAAATATATTTTACAAAAGATCAATTGAAAGTAATTACAAAGCTTTAATCTATTCCTAAAAAAACACCAACCAGACCTGAAAATGTATTTAAGGCAGTCACAAAATCAGCCTACAATCATCTTAAAATATTTCAAAAATTAACGATCTGACGTCTAGAAAAACTTGTTCATTGTTTAGCTGTTTAGTCGTCTTTGTACATAAATGGTGCTTTATAAATAACCTTTGCCTTGCCTCCACTCCCTACAGCCCTTCACTAACTTGTATTCAGGATGTCTTTTCTCCTGGTATTTTGACCACTCCGAGACCCCGTACTCACCAGGGCCTGTCTGGAGATCCCAGGGGGCTGTAGGCGGTGACTGAAATGCCCTGAGAGTGGCAGTAGTTGATAAGCTTCTCTTGGGTGAGATATGGATGGCACTCCACCTTTAAAAGAAATTAAAAAAAAAAACTTTAGGTGATTAAATAGAGACAGGAAATCCAAATATTCTATTTTTAAAGACTACGTTGTTTAGAGACCCACTCCTTTTACTATGTTCTTGTGGCATTTTTCTGATGTAGTATATTAAAGAAAATTAAGCTTAAAATTGCAATTTTTTTTTAAATAGCTTTAGACGAAAAATGTAATTAGAAAAAGATTGTATTTGTGATGTAGAAAATACACTGGGTGTGACACTAGCTCCTTTTTCGTGCATTTGTTCACATTTTTAAACGTGTTAGAAAAGTATCAGATAAGTATCTGATAATTAAATGATTCAGAATCTGATTAGGGCCAAAAAATCTAATTCTCATAGAAACTGTTTTGTTTAAATAAAGATTTAACGATTTTGAATTATCTCTAAGATTTGGTTAAGGAATAATAAACTGTGTTTTATTCTTTACTTTGAAGAATGGAAAACCGAGAGCACAGAATGAGTGAAGGAGGACAGAGACTAAAGGTCAGAGCAGCCTGAGGGGAAAACCATTATGAATTTAGAGGACGTCTTGGTTTGGATTAGAGAAGACATAATGACATTTCAGCCTGTTGGCCTTTAAGCAGCACTGGCTGTTAGGACATCTGTTCTCCTTCCTTCTGCAGAAGCTCTGAAGTCTGCTACCTGGTTGTTAGCAGGCTTATATTTAAGGCCGGGTTTGTTGAGGATGGTTTCGATCTGCTCCTTGTTGAAGTTGGAGATACCGATAGCTTTGACCAAACCGGCGTCCACCAGCTCCTCCATGGCCTGAAAAAGGAAAAAATGAATAACATGGAGGCATTAAAACGAGGTTCAAGAGCAAAGTTTGAGCTCCCAGTTCTGGTTACGTCACTCCGGCGTGATAATCCCGTGCTCTTTTATAGTGAAAATGTCAACCTTTGATCCCATTTAAGGCCTGAGAAAAGCTTGAAGGAACTAACTACTAAAAGAAAGAAAAAAGTAAGTTCAGGTCATGACATGAACGTTAAGGAAGCTCCCGCTCAGTGGTTTTATGGTTTTGGGAAGTTTGAGCCTGGAGCCTCTTGTGCTGTTATGCAATGCTCTAAAAAACAAGTTCCCTCCTGAACTGACTCTTTCATAACCTGTTTGAGTTATGGTTGTAACACCAATAGAGAACATGAGTTTGCTATGTATAAAAAGGTAACAAATTTAATCTATTTACCATCAAATCATAACCGTTACTGTATATGAAAACTGGACTGAGTGCATTCCAAACAGGAAGTACCTGCTGGTTCAAAGAAATCCCATAGATTTCTATAGAGAAATAAACAGCCATTACTCAGTCAATATATTTGTCAGAGTAACCATTCTTGCTCTGATAACTGTATTAGCATGTTCTAGCTAATCCTAATTTCATTTTCATAATATTTTTTTCTGGAGTTATAAACTGGCCAATCAGATGCGTCAATAAAAGTAGGCGGTGTTTGACTAAATTAAACCAATTCCCTATGTGTGACATCCCGCTCACTCTGTCCAGTTCTCATGTACAGTCGGTGATTATGACAGAAGTACTGTTAGTATGACGAACCTCCCACGTCTCCAGGAAGTGCGTGTTGTCGCTAATCGTCTCTCCGTCGCTGTTTAGCGGGAAGAGCTCGCCGCCAGACTGGAAGGAGGCAAAACATTAGCAACAAGAGCCTGACAAAATATTAAAAAACATCTCTATAAATCAGTCCTCACCTTGAACCCCATAGGCCAGTGGACAAGGTAAAGGTCTAAGTATTCCAGTTTGAGATCGCTGAGAGTTTTCTCACAGGCTTGTCTCACTAAGGGTTTCTCGTGAAAGGTGCACCACAGCTACAACATTTAAGAATAAACATGTGAGAAACATGTGTTAAACACACACATGTAGGCTCTTTGCTGTGTACCTCACCTTGCTGACGATGAACAGATCTTCTCTTTTGACCACTCCCTCCTTGATCATGGCATTAACACCCTCACCCACCTCCGCCTCGTTCTGGTAGACATAGGCTCCGTCGATGTGACGGTATCCGGCAGCGATGGCTGCCTTCACAGCCTCTGTCACCTTTCCTGTCGGGGACTAAAAGACGGAAAAAATCTTCATTACTCCAATTATTTTTCTATCTAGTTTCTTGTGGTATTTTATTTAGAAATTTGCCTCTGAGTTGTTCATCAATCTGTTCTCCCGCTAGCTTACAGCCCCACACACGGCTATGCTAACATTAGCAGTGCAACAAAAACGGCGAGCAATATTTGAGCTATCCAGACGTACAGATTTGATCCAGTTGCGAGCTCAGATGAGGATATTAAAGACATTTATGGATCGATTTGTCGACAAGTGGATGAATCAGAAGGGGCGGAGCAGAGAGCTGGTGGCCACGCCCAGCGTATTTTCTATGTCCCAAAAATGTAGGGTTAGGCTTAAAGAATAATCGATTCATAAAACCAGAAATCGATCTATGTCCATTTCTTTTGCAATACTTTTCAAACTACATTTTTTTTGTCTGCTCCTGATTCACAATTTTATAAAAAGAAAAAAAAAACTCAGAAAAGCTAGTTTTAGCTTAATTTTCTTTTCATTAAGTACTCCATCATGAGAAAAGTTGGGGGGGGGGGGGTGCACACATTTAAACAATATGTAAACAATAGATACATATTTATAGGAAGTTATATATATATTTTTTAAGTCTTTGAAGAGTGTATAAAGCATAATTGGATGAAAATTTGGTCATAGTCCTTTGCCATAATTAAATATTTTGAGTAAAAATAAAGTTAGTTATTATTATATCGGCCTAATGGTGGCGCCATTTATAAAGAATGAAGTAATGGGTTTAGATTGGGCATTTATAATGAAAAAAGTCTTCGAAGAAGGAAGCACTTTTAAAAGTTATTTTTTTTAACCTATTTTTAAGACAAAACTCCAATATTTTTTATAACTAATAAATATTTGTCTAACGTAATTTGCGTGGAAACATCTGCAAAAACATTCTGAAATGATTGTAGTGTAGCTAAGAAAGGCAGAAGAGCTGAAAACAGTGCTCCCTTTGGAAAGATGTTTCCAGAACATTTGCAGTTATGAATGGATTAGCTACGGCTAATAAAAGCGCGTGCGGCTTCTAAAATCAATGACACACCTAGCTATAGCATATCGCCGCGTGCGATATTCAGCGAAAAATCTTCGAACCGCGAACGAACGAAGGTCTTTTGAAAGTTAGCGCTTACACAAGACAGTTTCGTCCAAAGGTTACATAACAGGTAAAGTTGTACATTTTAAAGTCGCTAAGCTCTGAAGAGAAAAATTGAATACATTTACGTACCTTCCACGTGCCCAGTCCCACAATAGGCATTTCTGCACCAGTATTTAGTTTGACTGCTTTAGCCATTTTGGAGAAGCTAAATGAAAGTTTTGAGATAGCGACAGCAACCGTGGAGCGTGGAAGAAGACAATTGAATCGGTGTTCGATTAGTGATGCCTTTAAATCATTCAGCCCGAAAGCGACCGTTGTATGGAAGCAAGGATGTGTCAAAATGTATGCAACCCGGGGGATGGGCTCTATTAGTTTCACATTCACGCAGTTCCCGTCAGGTGGTCTGTTTTCTTCAGGGACAATGGTGGACAACTAAGAAAAAAAAAATACAGGGCATTAAAACCGTTTTTTCTCTTTAAAAATGTATATGTAAAATCTAAACATTTTGATTTAAAAAAGGGACTGGATTTTTAAAATCCAAGTAGATCCATTCTCAAAGATTAGAAAGACTTTAATTTTTGTAGTTGTTTTGTTTTTCTTTTTCATTCTTTAAGAAATAAGATACGGTTTGCACAAATTTATATAGATTTTTGAGTTTTATGGAAAGAAAAAGATGCTGAAAGTGAAAGGAGCAAAATGTTTTTGAGAATAAACTTACTTACTGTAAAAAACGCAGACTAATACAGAATGCTGAACACAGATTTGCTTCTGTCACTTTAAAGGTTCATATCTGGTCATAACAATCAAATATTGACCCAACTGACTTTTATGAGCTCAAGTGAAACCGACAGTTTTCTCCTAATTGTGCAGTCATTGTAGATAATAACCATCTTATATCAAGCTTTTATTCATTTTTTCTTAACCCCTTCATACCTTTTGATGCAAATATGCATCAAATTTATTTTATTCATTTAGCCTCCACTCTACAGCACTTGAAAAGAAAACTTGATTTTTTTCGAAGCTGGAAATAAACTCAGGCATGAAAGAGTTCAAACAATAATTGCTCATTAATACCAACCAAAAGCTTTACTGTCCTTGTTAACGGTTAGTTTATATACTGACAAAAAAATAGATTTGCTGTATTAGTAAATCAATGTTTGTAACTTTGTCTTTTTTTAGACCCACTGACTGTAGATAAGAACATGTGACACACAACAGTGTGACATCACCCATACAAAATTACGTACTTCTTCTGGTTCCAGCGACGTGAAGTCAATTCAGACATTTTAAAAGTTTATTCCTTTAAAATGTTGACCAGTTTCTCATAATTTTATGACTTTATTTTCATATATGTTTTCGTTTTTATGTCGACCATAATTGTTTTGTTGTATTCTGTCATTTAACTTTCTTAGCTCACTGATTTTAGGTTGTTGGGAAACTTGACAACCTTGAATGTTTTTTTTTTTTTTTTTTTTAATTGAAATTATTTTTAAGTAAAACAGCCTAAGAAAGTGAAATTTAATTTTGGAATGGAATTAATACAATTTATATCATGGTAATAAGATATGATCGGGGCCGTCCAACTCTGTGGATGACATCCAGCATCCCAAATGCTATCGAGCTAACTAAACCCTAGTTTCTTCCGACAAGCTAAGTTTACTTTCTAGGTTAGCCGCTCTAATATTAGATACCCACATTCTGTAGGTAGCTTTAAACTGACCAGCTGAATTGAGATGTTGATAGGATGGTCTATACTTGACCATTAAAAAGTCATCAGAGCCGACTGCGCAGGCAAATTTAGTCTAGGGCTATGATTCCTGCTTGAGGTGCGAGATGTCCTGTATTCATCCCGGACGAGCCCCCAATTCTTTACAACTGGCTCTAAACCGTAACAAATAAGAGGGGAGACAAAACCGGTTTCAGCACTCAAAGTATTTTCACTATTTAGCAAATTTCTATTTCTATCCCAACTAGACAGCAGCATTTTATTTAATAAGATCTTTTCAGAAAACTCCCACAATAACAGAGAGGAAGACACCGCCATCTGCTGGCCAAACGGAATCACAAAACCCAGCTTTAACCCAACAAGTAAATCTTTTATGAGGGATTTTATAATTTAGATTTTATGTTTATACTAATTTTAATGTTCATCAATTGTATTATTAGAATATTAATATTTATTGCTTATTAATATATTTTGATACAACCATGTGTGCCTTTTTTTCATATAGAATGATAATTATCTGTTTTTGATGTAATATATTTAGTTACTTTTGCCACAAATAATCATTTTAATTCTGAGTTAGGCAGTTTCTATTAACATTTTTTTAATTTTTTTTTTTTTTTTTGCACACTAAATGTTCTTGCGTGAGTTTGTGTTACTGTTTAGGAGGTGGAATTGATTATTTGTGTTAAGGTGGTTTATTGTGAAAGTTTTGTTTATTTTATGCAAAATGTTTTTAGTTAAAGTGGATTTTTAAAAAAGAAAGCCACTTTTCTGTACATATTTAATTATCTTTTTAACTCATAACTGACATCTATAAAGAGAAACTTCACTTATATAATTTACAACTGAGCAATGCAAGAAAGT
>NC_050534.1:9999151-10008432 GCF_002922805.2 Oryzias melastigma | reverse complement strand
AAAAAGTAAAGAAACATCCTTAGTGAAATGTTGCTTTAAAGATTTTTACGTCAATACTGCGTGTTCACTGTTGCCACCCTGACTTCACTCTTTTTATACTATGTCTCATATGTCAGAAGCATTTATAGTCCAGTCAGGCAAAGGTTTATAATAGAACAGAGTTGGTTGGCCAAAAAGGGTCTTTGCAACAACTCAAAAATACTCTGCTGCTGCTATCTGTGAAATAAAGAAAACTCACATTTTAATCCCACCAGTGATTATAACTGAGTTAGAATTAAAACAAGTGGATATTAAGGTGATACTCAACTTTATTCTTAATATATTTACAAAATGAAATAAGAATCTAAATATAATAAATTATATAAAAAAATCTAAATTAAATAGAAATAATAGAAAAATATGCATTTTAGTGTAATGAACAATATAAACACCTAGAGTGAAAATTTTAAATAGCTTTATTTTCAAAACAAAAGCCCCTGTATGTTCCCCTTTGGAGCCACTAGAGGGCACACACACACTTTGTAAACCCCTCATATCTCATTGTATCATGACCAAAGACTAATTTATGCACGTCATTTAAAACATTAGCTGATATAAGCAGTAATTACATTTACTGAACTGATTATTCACTTAAAAAATAAAATAAACTCCAGAACATTTTGACTTTTAAGGTAATCTTCAGATTTTTTTTTTTTGATTTGATAAAAAAGAACATTTTTTCACAACAAAATTAGTCAAAATATAGGAAATAAAATTATTTTATTATATGTTTTTGTACACAGCAATTAAATAATAAATAAATGGCAATTAAAATAGCAAAAAAAGAAGAATGTATTTTTAATTTAAGATGAATATTATTTTTTATGTTGATAATATTTGAAGAAAAGCAACATCATTGTAAAGATTGACCTTTAACCTCAGCGAAAAGACAGGAAACAGGGGGACTTATTTTGGCAGCATCAGATAAATCCTCACAGACCTTTAACTGAGCCATTCAACATCCCGGACAGAAGATAAGACATGGAGCAAACAGCCGTATATCTGGAAAAAAAAAAAAAAAACATACAAAGGGGAAAAGTTATGTGAGCCAGCAGCTTGTGTGTACCTCACAATGGCTCTCGCTAAAGTTTGCGTCTCTTCTGATCTTCTCCCAGCTGGGTGTCTGCTTTTCAGGCCTCCTCTCCTCTGATCTGACTTCAGACACCAGAGGGCCTTTTGACAACCTCCAAACTGTCAAAGTACCCCAGGAATCAAACACAGTCGCACGCCGTCAGGATCAAAGAGTCACAGGTAAACCACACAAAGACACTGCCACGTACAATTGCTACCTGAAAGGCAGATTTTTCTTTTTTTTTTTTTCTTTCGGAGGCTCTTATTTTACATCTGCAGACTGTTTGACTGAATGGAGTGGATAGAATCAACAGAAGCCCGAGCACCTGCTAATGAAACTTTTAGACAAAGATTACAGGCTTTAATTCAGGTTGAAGAAAGTCTCTCAAAGAATCTGAAGGACAAGGTAAGTGACACCAGAAAAAAACCCTAAAAAACTCGAGCTGTATAATGAATGCTTGTCTAGGCTTTTCCACCGCACATCAGACGCTCCTCAGCCGAGACACAACCTGTCCTGGTGAGATCAAACATTTTTACGGCCGCCCTCCCCTCCTCGCCTCACGCCTCTCCCAGTGGACGGCGGCGGACTTCGCCGGCTTCTTCTCTGTTTCTGCCACAGCGCCCTGGGTCATGTTCTCCGCCTGTGAGTCTAATGTCCGCTGTCAGCTCGTGCTGGGTTCACTCACATTCCGGACTTTCTGGCTCGCCGACAACAAACCGGGTCAAGGGGAGAAGTTTCAGACGTCATATAGGGAATCATTTGTCTGGAGCATTAGAAGACACTTGAGATGATCCAAGCTGATTTAGTTAAAAGGTAAAATTCAGTCGAATTCCACCAATACCTCAGGAGAGGCTCTGATAGGTGTAGCTTAACACACTCAGTACTGGTTCAGGTAAAACTCACAAACCATGAAAACACAATGTTTGCTTGATTATTATCTGCAAATTATGATGTCACTAAATTAAAAACATAAAAACAGGAATAATGTAAAAAAAATAATAAAATGTACATTTTCACAAATTCAATTAAAGTGCCCATTTAGTTATAAATGTGTGTCATTAAAAGATGTTCACAGAGGTTGAAAGTGCAGAACTACACCTAATTTCTGGACATTTGTTCTTTAAAAATGCCAAACCACGATCATGTTTTCTGCCCTATAAGGCGCCGCTAAAAGCCATAATTTTTTTCTTAAATATGGATTAATCCTGGTTGTGTTTATTGACGTTGAAGGGAATTTGAGAGGAACTATGCGTTCTGTCAGATGGTAAGTCTGCTTTTTGTAATTGTTCCAAACAGTGTTATTGTGGAAACGCTAACACAGCTAATGCGTAGTAATCTCGGACTGTACTATTTTTAAGTATTACTAACAAGGTTAGGAGTTAGCGTAGTCATATTAATGTTTAGTTTTAGTGGTATCAGTCTGTTTTTTACATGTTACAAAAAAGATTTTTTACTTTTCTAGCATAGCTAAAGGGTTGTAGGGCTGTTTTTATATGCGTTACTAGCAAGGTTGAGAATTAGCTTAGTCACAGTAACATTTCTTTCAGCGGTACCAGTGTGTTTTATTTTACAAGTTGCTAACTAGGGTTAGGGTTAGTTACAGGTATCGTGAAGAGGCTAATGTGGCTAACTCTCCTAACATAGCTAATGTATAGCAGTATAGGACTTTTTATGTGTTACTAGCAGGCTGGATTTTAGCTTAGTCACAGTAACATTTATTTAGCAGTATCAGTCTGTTTTCTTTACGTGTTGCAAACAAGCTTGGGAGTTACAGGTATTGTAAATACTCTAACACGACTAACCGTTCTAATTTGGCTAATGTGTAGCAAAGTTGGACTGTGTTTCTTTTACGTGTTAATTACAAGGTTGGGTGTTAGCATCACAGTAACTTTTATTATAGTTATGCTAGTCTGTTTTTTCTCATGTCACAAAAAAGATAAGGAATTACAAGCATTGAGAATAAGCTAACAATACACTCCTTATAGTAATGTTGCTAACGTATAGCAAAGTAGAACTGTTTTTTTTCATGTGTTAATAGCAAGACTGGGAGTTAGTCACTAATGGTTTTTTTTAACGGTATCAGTATGTTTTTTATACGCATTGCAAAAAAGTTTGTGAGTTAAAGGTGTCTTGAATATGCTAACGTAGCTTACGCTTATATTTTGTAGCTAACTTATAGCGAGATATAGCTGTTTTTTATGTGTTACTAGAAAGGTTGGGAGTAATCAAGTCATAGTAATGTTTGTTTTAGCAGTATCAGTATGTTTTCTTACGTGTTGCAAACAGAATTGGCAGTTACAGATATTCTAAATACTCTGAAGTGGCTAACGCTTATAACACGGCTAACATATAGGGTGTTAAAATTGAGTTCTAGATTTACTTTGGATGTTGTAAAGTCTGACTGTCTGACTTATCTCTGACTCCTATGTCTTGTGTAATAAACTGTATAGTGTATGACAAATTCAAAAATTGACTTCTCATTGACGGTGTGTCTTATAATCCGGTGCACGCTATCGTACAGAAAATACAGTACACTATTTGCAAACTTATCCATCCATTTCTAAACCGGCTTGATCTCTTTTGGGGTCACGTAAATAAACTCCTAAATAAAAACAAGTCTGAATAAATATTGCCAAACCAACTTTTACGCACTGTGTGACTTTTGTTATTCTTTGGTAAGTAGTTAATCTTTTTTCATTCTTATATAATTAATTTCAAACTGGAATAAAAGATGCAAATAAACTACTTTCAGCTGGGATACTCTGAGCTCACAAGCAGTTTTTTTCAGGACGTGAACATCATCAGAGTACAAGCTTGTCTAACATCATCAGGAAGATGGTTCCAGATTTCTGCTGCATGAAATGGCATGCTGCTCCACCATATTAAGTCCTGACTCCAGGCTCCGGTAGAGGGTCTGTCTCTCTGAGCTTCTCAACGCCCAAGGTGGTTCAAATGGGACCAACAGGTCAAAGATAAACTTTGGTGGAGAAACTTCTAACACAAGCAGAATCGTTTTAAAATCTGTTCCCAATGCAACAGGAAGCCAAAGATTTGAGGACAGAAGCGATGTGGTCATGCAGCGTTCTCTGTGATCTGCAGTTGTCTCACAGCACATTGACTGTGTCCAGTGAGTTTCAATATCCTGCTGAATGAGAATGTGTGAATAATTCTCTGTGGGTTTGGTTTGAATACCATAACTTATCTTTTGTTAAGATGTTTGAATTCCTAAAGTCAAGAGTCCCTAATTACGCTTAGATTTGTAAGTTTTAGAGAAAACACTTTTTTTCAGCAAAAATGATAATCTCCGTCTCAGTCTGTGTTTAGCTGCAGAAAACTGCTTAGTATCCAATAAGAGATTTAGAGTTGTAGTGACAGAGGGAGTCCACTGATCCTTATTTATCTTCAGTGAATAAATCAGTTCCATCTGCATATTTGTGGTTAGATACATTCTTGCTACATTTTAGAGAATTTACAGAAAATGTGTACTCATGAAGCAAAAGGGGTCTTAAGATGGAGCCCTGGGGGACTCCCCACACCAAAGCCATTGGATCTGACACAAAGTTAGTAATTTCAAGAAATATTTTTTTTTTCTTCCGAAATTGACTGTTTTCAACCATGCCTACCAAGTCTCTATTCTATGTAGTAAGATAGTCAACTATGTTAAAAGTAGCGCTCAAATTGAGTATTTGCTTCCATGAGGAATTGCTCCACCTCACTGTTTTAAACGAACACTTTTGACGAAAGAAAATATTTTACTTTGTCTCTTGTCCTTGCTAGGAATTTTGATTACTTTTATTTTCATTTTACAGCACACTCTGTTCTGCCGTGTGATTGGCTGTAGACCTTGTCAGTAAATCTCCTCCCTGCTGTGTCTCCTGTACATAATGTGTTCAGTTAGCCAGATTTACGTAAATCCTCAATGGCCATCAGATCTTTGTTTTCATTCTATAATTCTAGACTTTTTTTTTTTAAAGGTTTGAAATTTAAGATTTTAAAGAAGAGAGAAGAGTGTGAATATAAACATTTCAAAGTAAATTGTGTATTTAGGAGTTTTACAGCTATCTGTAATCCTACAAAGCAGATTTCACTTATTGCGGGTTATTTTTAGAACATAAGCCCCCATAACAGACAAAGTAACTCCATACTTTTAATGTTTCAGTCCACTGAATGGTTCATTTGCAGTCAGTTTGGAGTTAACTGGACCAGAGTTCACTTGCAAGTAAACCTTAAATTTCATTTAGAAAAGGACATTTTTGACTAAAAACTATTTATCTTGGATACATTAGTTTAAACAGTGATGCAATTTCAGTTCTTTTTATGGTTTGATTATGACACTGTTTATGACCACAGAGCTAAACCACTGTGATGACTCCAAATGGGATCTGAAAATAACATGAATCACTGAAGGACTGAGTGATGAAGAATGCATAATCAGAAATCTCCTTTGTTCTAATGTCACTGTTTTTCCCCCTAAAAAAATATTATGGTCAACAATGCTGCTTTTAGTTTGTTCAGTTTCTACAGCAACCAGTAATAATTAATATGCACAAATTACGCTGATGATGAGTCATCAATAAAATGTATAGTCGTCAATTCAGTAATTATGAGTTATTTGAAAAAAATGTTCTCACTTTAGTTTATCTGGGGCACTGAAATAAACAAACACTGAAAACAACGCTGGAGTTTGGATGTAAGATAAACAAATACATGTTGACTGGAACATTGGTGGTTTTCTGACAATATTTTGAAAGTAGACAAACAAATGTTTACATCTATTCATGATAAAAATCCCTTTAAGTCCCACTCCAATCATCTTTTGATCTATTGCAAGAGTTTTCAATTGATTTTAGCCAAAATAATAATAAAAAAAAATGGTGCCATCTTCTAAGACAGTTTTTGCAGACCGGTAGTAGTTCGTTAGGAATTTGACTCTGAATTGGGGGCGGGACCATCAGCATGGGGCAACCCCGCTCCCTCTTCCCCTTCCTATTGCTGAGAGCTCTCTGTTTACAGCTTATGGCCCCTCACACCCCTAACCTAACATTACAGGTGCAACAAAAAGACAACAAGATGTATCAGAATGGAACAAAGCAGGGAGTGTTTTTTCTGTTACAAATACAGTCTTTTTCAAAAGACTTTTTTTCGTCTGCTCCTGATTCACAACAATTTGAATACAGAAATACTCATGTCAAATAATAATAATTTTTATTTATGTCCTCCTTCACAAGAAAAATGCCACAAGAACGTGTTGAAAACACCATCTTCATTGAAGTGGGAATTTGGTTATTGCCGCTCACTTTTCGTAGAATTTTACATCTCATTACAAAAAATGTTATTTATTATTTACTATAATTTTTTTTTTTTTTAATCTTCATAAGTTTAAGGAATTTAAATGGAATGCTAACGTTTAATTCCACCCTGGGATGTCAGACAACAGAGGACTTGTGCTGTTGCTGTTGGCATGTGAACCGCCGCATAGCATTAAAATTGCGTTAAGGCTCCGGTGAGAGAAGAAAGACTGGGTTCTGCGACACTAGAATGTTCCAGACGATGCGTCTGAGGAAAGTTACACGGTGTACGGTCAGTTTAAAGACTAATTTTTTCATAAAGATGAACTTAGAAAACGTTCAGAGATTCAACTTTGTTTCTGGACCTCCAACAGTAGACCGTTTTAGATGCGTTTGACCGTAAAATCGATCAACCAGAAGACCCGTTCTTGTGTATTTTTTCACTTCCATGAAATTATCAAAGGTGTCTCCTCTCCTGCTCCTCAGACATAGTATGTTTTTTTCATTTTTGGCTTGATTAACCACTTAGTTCAGACTCTCAGACACAAGATTGCAGGAAAAAAGGGAAGTAATGAAGTGCTTTTTGAATTTGCATTCCTGAGAGCTCCGGCGGACGCCTTGATTTCCTCCAACCTCCGCTGTTTGTTCATCGCCGAAAGACGTCAGCCATCTCGACCGTAACGCGCAACAAGTGTCCATCCAGCCTCCTCCATATTGCTCCCTCATCAACCTAACTGTCGTGAACAAACACAATCAACAAGCGCGTGAAGGGGACTTCGGAGGCTTTTCTCCCCTCAAATTGCCTCTGATGGGATGTTCATCATTGTCATTATGCAGATTAACGTGACCGTGAATGTTATATTTGGGCCTTTTTTTTCCCTTTAAAAGAGAAGTGTCACTTTTCCATAAAGCTGACCAAAAACACTTGTCTGTTTGCTTTCTTTTTCCTGGAATCAAGCTGTTTTGAGGGGGAAAAAAAAGAATTTCCAGACTAAGAAATTGAAAGATTCAGTCAGTTTTTGTGTTCCTAAACAAGAAATTAGGTACTAAAAAACTCCAAACACATAAAAGTATCATCCTTATATTAATAAAATGTAACTGAAAACTCTCTTTTTTTGTGACTCATTTGCACACGTTTAAGTCACACGATGACTTGCCAAAATGGGAAACTATTTGTATCTGGGGTTTACACAAACCCTTTGCACCCCACTCCTAAGAGCAAAAAAAGAGGAAACAGTTTGATTTAAATCTGAAATCCTTTCGCTGGCTTATAACTTCCAGGAATAACACTAACACCAAAAAGAGGCACTTGAACCTGCTCACATTTGAATCTGGAAAATTATTGCAAGAGGAGCAAATTGTTTGTAATTTCTTGGACAAATAAAAGGTACGTGATCATTTCCTTTTTTCTGAGTAATGTTAATGCAGTAGGTGATGCAGTGATAATTTGTAGAATCTGCAGGACCGACTCCAAAATCAAAACCTCATCCCCATCAAGCTGTATGTCAGTAATTCACAGCGTATCATTTAATCCAGAATTCCACTTCATTTAGCATCAAGAAGTCATATACTTGGAAATAAATTCATGCATGTAGGGGATGCATTCACAAGAACATTTAGATCCAGATGTTTGAAACATTTTAAATTATTAGAACTCTATTTTTCTGCTTTGAATTTCTTTCTTCAAGTTTGATATAAATTGTGGATCAATTCTGGTACTTGTTATTTTTCAGTGCAGAGGGTTTCAGGCATCATTTGATAACTTTTCTAAAAATAAATTCTGCAGAATAATCAGATTTTAAACTTGTCTCTCAAGAAAAAGAAAGATCTAACAAATGTTATACTATATTTTCTGCACAATAAGGCGAACTTAAAAGCCTTAATTATTTCTCAAAAAAATTGACATTGCACCTTATCATCCAGAGCGCCTTATATATGGATTCATTGTGGTTGTGTTCACTGATGTAGAAGTGATTTTGAGAGGTAGGACTACACGAGACTCTGTCAAAATGTCATTTTTTTCCTTTTACAAGCATTAAACAAGGTTGAGTGTAAATGTGAATATCCTAAAGCAGCTAGCATGAATTTGTGTCGGACTGTTTTTTTAGGTGTTAATGATAAGGTTGGGAGTTAGCATAGTCGCTGTAAAGTTCCCTTTAGTGGCATCAGTCTGCTTTTTTTACGAGTTTCAAACAAGGCTAGAAGTTCTTGTAAATACGCTAACATAGCTAACATATAGTGGAGTTGGAGTCTTATTTTTTTGTATGTTATTAGCAAGGTCGGGATTAACAGGTAATGTGAATACATGTGCACTGATAGCGCTAAAACATGTTATTGTGACTACGATAATTCCCAACTTAGAGTTATAAAAAAAAAAAACACACACACACAGTTTGACACTGCTACATGTTAGCCTTGTTAGCATTTTCACAATAATTCCAAACTTTGTTTATAACACAAAAAACACTAATTGATACTGCAAAAACAAACTTTTCTGTATCTACACAAACTCCCAAACTTGTTATTAACATGTATACAATTACAGTCTGACACTGGTACATGTTAGCTGTGTTAGCATACTTTACTATAACTTCAAACCTTGTTTGGACAACGCAAAAAAAAAAAAAAATGATAGTGCTAAAGCAATCGTTTTTGTGAATATACTAACATCATGTAACGGTATCAAACTGTGCTTTTTTTTTTGTTTGTTTTACGTGTTGCTATCAACATTGGGAGTTAGCATAAGCGCAGTTACGCTCCGACAGCCTCCTTTATTGTTCCAACGTGGGCATTTTTTTGTGTCCTTGTCTAAAAATGGCTTTGAATGATCAGAATGACACAGCAGATAAAAAACTTCCCCCAAATAGCTGCTTCCTTTTTTT
>NC_050534.1:9985522-9998718 GCF_002922805.2 Oryzias melastigma | reverse complement strand
GGTGTGCAGTCTTTGTGCACGTCACTCAAGCTCTTTTGCAACTTTGACAACCCCGCGTTGCTTGAGTCACCTAATGATGACACACTCAAACAAAAGACAAAAAATTGTGCATGTTTTTGGCTCCAATTTATGTTTTTAGTGCATCTTATAGTGAAAAACTGATCCTAAAGAAGTAGCGCTTTTAGCCCCCTCTTGTGGTAAATCGAAAAAGTACCACACAGAATTTCCCATGCGGTCTAGAATTCCCACAAAAGAATGCTTATTCATCAGCATTATTATAAAACACATCCAGGTGACTTTATTAATATTTTTACAGAAATGGATGTGAAAAGTGTTGAGCTGAAGGAAGAAGAGCACAGCTAGAATGAAAACGGCTTTGAGGAGCGACTTCAAAGACGGCACATAGTGGGCTCCTCTCAGCAGTGGCACACACTCTTGACCGATGACAAGTGAAAGTGAATGCTCCTCCACGGTCTGCAGCCTCTTCCTGAACACACTCTTTGATGTCGCATAAATGGATCTGATTGACTTATATAGGAGGCCCACAAACATCGATATACATAGATGCAGTCTTGCACTTACGTAAAACATACATTAAATTAAAGTTTCTTGAATCACCTTATCGTTAGGAGTTTCTTCAAGCTCAAAAGCCCTGGAAGAGTTAATTCCACACAGAACTTTTCTTTTGGTTTCAGTTATGCACAGATGCGCAACACGTTACTAATGTTAAATGTGGTGGTGCAAAGCTGCTTCTCTACGCTTTAGAATCTCCTCGATTTACATAAACTAAAACATTTGAAGAGTTATGGTTGTCGAAAGAATGGTTAAAGTCAGAATACATTATAATATCTTAATTTTGATAAACTATATGTAGGGATGACTTCTCTGGCCAAAAATATGTTTTAATGGAAATTTAAGCATTATATTGAGAACCAATGACAATGTTTTACCCTTTTTAGGAAAGCACACATGTTTATTGCCTCCAAATAACCTATACAATCTATTTTCCATACTATAAGGTGATAAACGAATTTTTGTCATAAATAAGGCGCATCAAACTATAAAGCAAGACAAAAATGTCAGACAAAATTAGTTAGACTTTCTTAACTCTTCATAGAAATTCAAGAACACTACACGTTAGCCACATTAGAAGTGTTAGCGTATTCATAATTCCAGTAACTCCCAACGTGATTGTAATACATAAGAAAAACCTGACTGATACCGCTAAAACAACACATTAAAAAACAGTCCTACAATGCTATGTGTTAGCTACTTTAGAAGCGCTAGCTATGTTTACTTATCACAGTACTGGTATCTCCCAACTTTGTTTGCAACACGTCAAAAAACATACTGATATCGCCACAATAAATGTTACTGTGACCACACTTTTTTTTTCAACCTTGTCAGTAACACATAAAAAAACAGTTCTACAACGCTATACTTTTGCTACGTTAGAAGCATTAGCTGTGTTAGCGTCTTCAAAATAACACCCAAACTTGTTTTATCTTGTAAAAACCAAATTGATACTGCTAAAAACAAACGTTACTGTGACTATGCTAACCCCCAAGCTTGTTGGTGACACTTAAAAGATACTGTCTGACACTGCTACACTTACACAATAACGCTCAATCTTGTTAGCAATTAAAAAGCTAGCCCTTGTACTTCTCAAAATAGCTCTGACATCAATAAGCAAAACCAGAATTAATGCATGTAAGGCGCTCCGGATTATAAAACGCATTGTTGTTTTTTGAAAAAAAGGCAGATTTAAAGTGCCGAATATACTGTAGAACTACAATACTAATCATTTAAAATATCACACTTGTGGGTATTTATACACTTTTTTGTTGTGTATTTTTTTAGAATTGTTCAAAGCTTCAGACTTGCGTGTCTACATTTTTCCACTCCCCAAATTCAGTTTGGGGCTCATCGTTCATCTTCAGAGAGATCACTTGATTTAATGTGATTACTGTCTGGAAGGCAGACTCAGACAGGGAGGTAAACTCTTGTTATACGTTAGAATAGATCCCGAAAATAGCAAGTTTAATTTACTGTTTTTGGAAAAAATAAAGAAAGAAGTTCAGGCTAGTTAATTAAGTTTTCCAGATGAAAAAAAAAAGCTATGAAAGAGTCAAACGGGGGACAAAAATGTAATCGTTTATATTTTTCCGGGATTCCTGGGTAAATTGGATAACGCTGTAGCTGGAATTAAAAGCTGAGCGGAAAGCCAACGAGCGGCCGAAGTTCACAGGTCGGAAGCGGGAAGCTAAATAGTGACCTCAACTCTTCAGACAACCCGAATGGTGTGATCGCTGGCGAAGTCTAGATCCTCGTCTGAGCCCTTCATCATTATCCTGGCTCAATGATTCAAGTCTTTAACTTGGAGAAAAAAAAAAAACTCTCACAGAGACCTTGTTCCTGACGCGACAGGACACCCGGAGGAACAATAAAAGGGAGCATTAGTGGGTTTGAAAAAGCAAATAAATACATGACAGCCCAGCAACAAAGCCCGGCGTGGATAAGAGGGAGATCGAGGGTGGCAGAGAAGAAAGAAGAGGGGGGGAGGCCTTGATGGAAATAAGTAGTGGAGCTCAAAGGAAGGAACGGAGGCTGAGCGGATTGGAGGTGGTGATGAGTGAAGAGCCGTACAAAGTCCAACATCTATGGAGGAGTTTTAATGAGGCCCCACATCAGTGTGTGTGTTTCCTCGACTGCGACCCGCGGAAAATCCGCCGCGGTAATGTCCCCAAACTTCCTGCTTCGTAGTGGGTGAGGATAAACCAGAAAATCACATTCAAATCAAATACATCAAGAAATGGCTTATATATTTTGGAAACATCAACCTAATTAAATATTTGAGATAATTTATTTGGTTTTACAGTACGCTGTCGAAGGCAGACCGCAGTTACATCAGCTGCTCACTTGGTGGCGATATTGCATAAAATGAACCCCAATCAAGCAAAAAAAAAAAAGGTGAAGAAGAGTTTCAGTGATCATCCTTGATTATCACATTAGATATTAGTTAAACTCAAGAGATAAAATACTTTAACTTATGAGGATCAAACACTGGTTCTAGTTGGTCTGGTTGCAACTGAATCCTGATCTGATTTCATACAATGTGAGGGAAGATGGACTACTGTTCTCTGGACAAAACACCCGAACACTACCCAGAATGCTTAGAGGGCTCAAGGGGCAGGTGATTGGTCAGAGGAATTGATGGGAAGTTTTTCGAGTGAACTGTTATTCTTCAATTTTATCTGCATTAATCCGACTTTGTAGAGAGTGTAATGCAACACATTGGTCAACAATTATTTTACGAGATTGTTCTAGAAGTGAACATGTAGGCCAACAAGAGTGTTGAACCCTGACAAGTATCTGAAAAATGAAATGCAAGGCAGAGTGCCTGCTGTCCCTTAAGTCAACACAGACGTTTGTGTACATGCAGGTATGATACACATTTATCATGTATTTGCATGTGTGTGTTCATTTCAGTGTGTCTTTTATGACATTTAACTCAATTTTCTGTAGAATTCTACTAGAAAGTACATATACCGTTGTGTTAAACATGTTAAACAAGAAAAAAACTAGAGGAAATTACAAAAGAATGAAGAGGAGAGAAAACATGACTAAAAAGACTCACCAAAGCAGGGAACCTGTACTATGAGAACAATGTTTATCAGAGGAATCATGCAACAATCCTGGAACACCAACCTGGAAAAAAAACAGACAGTGTAAATCTTCTATAAGTTTATTTTTACTGTTTTGGGACTCCGATTGCAATTTATGTGTTGCTTTGGGGGGGTTAGCATTTTTGTGACTATAAATATTGTTTATTGTCTACATAGAGAGGAGGTCACATGCTGTCTAGTACATGAGTGAGTGGCCAACAATGTTGTCTGGATCGTTTTCTTCAGACACACAACGACTACAGTCTCTCAATAGAGAAGACATCCATGAAAACGACCACGAATAGGCTGGAGGTCACATTCGGCACAAAGTATCCGCTCTGCGGTTTAGAAATTACCGCGTATTGTATAACTCATGCCGTTTAGCTTATGTGAAGAGAGTTGAAGCTCTGCTGCCTGGCCCCGAGGCTCTGCCAGCCTGTAGATTGTATCTTCAGAGCAGCGGGAGGTCTTTACCATCACTGTTAGCTCTCAGCTGGAACTCAAGCTCAAACAGAGGTGATGCTTGTCGGACTACAGGCTGATCAAGCGCCAGTGAGCCATATGAGAGCAGAAGATCACAGGCAGAGTGTTTGTAGAATTACACGCCCATTCGGCAGATAATCAATAACGAGCCACTAAGCTAATTAAGCAGGAAAACAGGGACCCTGAGGCTCGTAGAGCGGCTTCCAGGTGAGGTACAGAACTAAACCAACAGCCAAAATCAGAAGAAATTTTGAAAAAATATGAGATTTATCTATTTGGGTCAAAATATAAAACTAATCTAACATTTCATCCTTCACATAAAACTCAGACTTAAAATACAAAACTAGAAAAAACATATTTCAAAGGTATTAAAGTAGAACATAAAAAGAAATTATAATACTGCTATGTTAAGATACCGAAGGCGGTTTTAAGTAGAAACTTTTCCTTTAAAATAGCCGATTAAAAACGGACTTATTGGGCTTTTGAAAATAATAATGCTAAAGGTAACTGATTTTCTTTGGGGAAATCATCACAGAGATAAAGTATTGTAAAAATTAAATATTTTAACAATAGTGTCAGGAGGTGCAAATATTTCAACATGGATAAAATAGGTGATTAAAATTATTCAAAATATTCAGAATTGATGGTTATCCCCTGCGAAAAGTAAATCTTGAGATGATTAGAAGACCCATGTTTCAAGAAAAAAAAATTTATATTGCAAGAAAAATAAAGAACGTTTTTCAATAGTAAAATAATCTTCCTTTAAGAAAACATGAATGTGACTAGAATTTTATTCTTAAGATATAAATATTTAACATGTTTAACAACTTCTGTGTTTTTAGCAATAGCACTAGCATCTTCAGTGGCCAAATTCAGACTTTCACACTAGCATTATCACTTATAATGCTGTATATCTAGTTAATAATTATGTTAAAAAGTTACAGTTTTAAAGTTTTTAAAATTTAGCTTTAGAGTGTTCAATAAATGTTATCCTGTTTGGCCCGGGACCTAAGGTGTGTTTTGGATTTCTGCCCCCTTGTGCGATTGAGTTTGACACCCCTAGTTTAAGTGTTTGCTACGACCTGTCACCCACAGCAGAGAAGAAGAGAAAAAAATGTGCATAAACGTTTTCGCCCTTCCGGCTCACCGAGCAGTCTACAATCTTAAAATTTCTGCGTATCCCGTACACGTTTGGCCATCTTTCGCCCAGAGACAGCCTATATCCACCCATAAGGGTAGTTATGACTAAAACTTGGGTTGTGGTTGTGTTAGTAAGAAGAAGTATACTAGAAGGTTCTTTTTTTTGTTGATTTAACAAAGATACACATGTCTTAAGGACAAAAACAAACAAAAAAGATATCCTGTATATATCACAACCAGATCAATAAATATGGTGACATAAAGAAGCATTAGAGTTAAAAAAAAAACACAAACACATTTTCAAGAGTAAAGAGCAGGAATTAACATACAATAAAAGGAAAATGATTATTTTGTTTAAATAATGTCAAGAGAAAAGTATTAAGCCTCTTCAAGCTGTATTACACTTTATTACAGTCTCATTGTTGCTGAATGTGGGTAAAAGTTACTCATGTTAATTATTCTTTTATTTTATTGTGATAAATTGTGCTGACATTAAGAAGTGTCTGAAGCAGTGCGCTGTGCAGAACTCCTTCTATTGTTGGTCCACTGCTCCTTTAAGATACTTTAAGTCTCAACAATTAAAGTAAAACTCTGAATTGCAGATGCTAATTCGATCCCAGTGCACGCTTCATGCGTAAGCAGCGGTGGAGTCGGGGTAACAGGGTAATTTCTGCAGGATGCCTCGCTTGAGGCCCAACAGAGAAGCCCACAAACCGTAGACAAAGACTTGGGCTTAATCCACACAAACCACCAGCTTGTTCACAATGGCTTTTTTTTTTTTGCAAGAATGCTGTGAGGTGAACAAAACCCCTTCTTTAAGTAACAAAAACCCAGCTTTCTCATGCCATGGCTGTGCCATCTGTGCAATTTTACGCAGAGCTGCCAGGCAAATTCTTATGTGAAGATATTCTGCAATGTTGTCGATTCAAGAAAGTCAAATACCTCAATGCTTAAACAACCAAATGCTGGTTTTCCAAAACCTTACAGGAAAAAACAGGAAAATGATACTTTCAATTTGTCACTCAAAAGCACAGGTCACATTTTCCATTAACCACAAAAAGGAATTTAAAAACATATTTAAGTTGCACTTTTGGGAGATATAATATGAAGTGTCCACAAATTTTTGGGTTAGCACTTTCGCCTCATAATGGGAAGGCCTTGTTTCCACTCCTGGTTTGTATGTTCTCGCCATGCACGCATGGGTTTTCTTTGGGCACTACGGTTTGTAGTGTGTGTAATGTGTGGCTTCCAATATATTGGTAAACAGTCCAGAGTGTACCCTGTTCTTGCCTAATAGGTTGTGGGGTAGCCTCTAGCAACCCCACAACCCATACAGGCATTAAACAGACAAATTCTCATTCCCAAGTTTGGTCAAGGACTCCTCCGGTCAAAAATTGATGTTTTGGATGTCCCCAACTCATTGTTTTTTGAAGTGCTGGCTAATTAAATCAAGTCTCCCCAACCTCCGGGCGGTAAACCGGTATCAGGACATGGACCGCACTGGTCCCCTAACCTGAATCACTACTGGTACTGGACGCGGCTCGATACCTGTACTGGACGTAGATCACTAGCGGTACGGGACCCGAATCGATACTGGAGGCGGATCACTACCGGTACCGGACACAGATTGTTCCGGACGCGGATTGGTGCCAGTACCGGACGCGAATCATTACCGGTACCGCACATGGATTGATACTGGATGTGGATTGGCACCACTACCAGACGTGGATTGATACCGGATGCAGATTGGTACTGGTATCGGATGCAGATCAGAACAGTACCGGACACTGATTGATACTCGAAATGGATTACTACCGGTACCAGACGTGGATTGATGCCATACGGAGTTTGGTACTAGTAGTCATCCACATCCAGTATCAATCCGTGTCCGGTACTGGTTCTGATCCACGACCGATACAGGTACCAATCCTACCGGTACTACACATGGATCGCTACTGTACGCGGATTGGTACCGGACGCGGATTGATACTGGACACAGATGGGTACCGGTACTGGACGTGGCACCGGTTACAGACACATACTGGGCCACGGTTTGGGTACCTGGTTAGGGTTCCAGCCTCATCCCAAGGTTTGGCCCTTGTCCAACAAAACATCCAGACCCCTGATTTAATTGGAACAGCTGGCATGTCAGAAAACAACAAGATGGGGACATCCAAAACGTCAAAAAGGGACACAGAGGGGTCCTTAACCATGCTTCAATATGTGACGACTTGGAAACGAGAATGTTTAGAGTCAACAGGTCTGGAAAGGGGTTGAATGGATGGACTTCTTGTGAACAGAAGGGCTCTTGCTCTTGTTTTTGCAGTCGCGTGTCCAAGACAAAGTGTCATACCTCAGAATATAACCCAGCCTCCACTGGGAAATATTATCAACTACTAGACAACGATGTATTTATCTCAAATGAATAACTCAAATCAAACAGATCTTCACCAAGCTACTGCTTCTTCGAACCTTGACATTCAGGCACTATTTTCTTCAGCAGCAATCCGATTAGTTTGTTCATCTAATCTATATTGGAAATGCTAGATATTTGCAGTATTTTCCAACTGTCTCAAGTAAATAAAAAACCTCTCAAAGGTTTATAGTTGTTTTATTTTTGGTTTAATTGTTGCAAAGTATAAATATTATCTGTAATCCAGCATACTTCAGATATAGCAGGAGGTCTGAATTGATGTTTCCTTGAAATGTTGTTCATAAGTGATCATAAATTCAACAGGAAGCTGGAAGACTCACATCAGTCGAGTCATCTGACCTCCATCTTTCCCTCATCTTGATTTTCCTACAGAAACTTGGCTATAAATCAAGGCTAAACCAGCATAATCTAACTATTTCATTACAAAATTAGTTCATTCACTAACCAAGTGTCATTTCCTTTTTTGTTGTGTGTGTGTGTGTGTGTCTTTAGATCTTTTTTGTGTTGCCAGACATGTATCAGTCACTTCCCGGCACGGACAGCTCGTGGGCCTTTAATGAGAGAGATGGCCAACGCTGGAGTGACTCCGGACCGCATCCGCATAGCTGGCCTTATTTCCACCAGTACTATCAAAGAGGCACCATTCACGGCGCTCAACAACCCTACTGTGAGGCCTACGGCGGAGCGGAGGCTCCAGTGTGGCGACAGCACATGAATCAGTGGAAGGTAGGGAACTCCAAAAAAAACGGTTCTCCATCATGGTCACCGTGGTTCATGCATAAATTATATATACCAGATGTTTTGGAGTATAATTCTTAACTTTTACATAGTTTGGCCAAGGGAGAAACTAAAGCTGCCTTCACACCAAACCCGGTAGAGGCGTCAAGTTCCATTGTTAAGTCAAAGTAAAGACGCAGTCTGCCACACTGCGCAATTTTGGCAGCGAGCTTCACAATCAATCAATCAGGGACCCAGCTTTGGCCACGTGATGTTTTCAATGACAAGATCAAAGAGTAGAAATAAGCATTCAAGATGGCCGATCGATGCGAGGGTTTTCGTCATGATCTTCCATGCATTTTATCAACCCACAAGGGCCGCTAGGTTCCCGGAAACTGTCCCAGTCACTGTTGGACAAAGGCGGGATATACCCTTGACTGATCGCCAGCCCATCACTGAGCTCATTGAGCTGGATGGACGGCTCTGCTAGCCAGCTGCCCGGTGGGTAGCTAGGCGAGCTAGCAAGCTCCGCTCCCCCGGCTCCAGCAGAGCTGGTAGCTGTCGTCGCTGCTCAGGCTTCGGCAGAGCTGACAGTGATCCCTGCCATCCAGGTGCCTGGAAGATGTAGTGAGGGCTACTGCCCAGGATGTGGGTCCTTGGACAGTGGAGCCTGCCAGCGGTTAGCTGCCCAGCAACCCGGAGATCTGCCATGAGTGCCATTGTAGCGTGCAGGATCACTCTAGCTTCATGGGCTTATGATGTTGTTCTTATTTTCATCAAGAAAACTATCAAAAGTTTTATTTTCAATAGAGAGGCGGCAGATGGGAATTTGATGCGCCTGTCGCGTTTGGTGCGAGGGCATCATCATACTCAGGTGCGACTTATCCATGACTTTTCAAAAATAAATAGCAACAACCACCAGAGGGCCCTGTAGGTGTGTATAAGTATTTGCTACTGACTTCAACATAGAACAAGTCCTACGTTGGTCTCAACGGAATTGTATAGCTACACCGAGGATGAAGAATTCAACAGATTTAGCCACATGAATTGATGTTAAGAGTTTAGTTGACTTGTTAGTATATTCTTCAGTTTAGTCTTCATAGAGTATTGTAATTGTTCCAGTCACATTGGTCGCAAGGCCATTGGAACAGAATTGTTCCCATAGCTGAGAAATGTGACACCTGTCTATGACATTTGCGACTGGAATTTTTTGCCTGTAGTGTCAAATTGAGCCTCTCAATCTGAATTTATTTTTTCATTAAAATTGATTGTGATGTTCAGTTCTGCAGCACACTAGATTTTGTGACACTAGTTCGTTTGAAGTTACTAGCATTCATTGGAGCGGCTACCATTTGTTGGTGTGGCTAGCGTTCCGTGTTTGTGTAGCTAGCACTCTATGTAGACACTCCTGCATACCTATTTAGATGAAGTCTTCTTTGGGGAGAGAAGTTTTATTTTGAGTGGGGGGGTGCTGAGGCTCTGGCCGTATTTGGTTTGGTTTTGTAGCCTATGGTTAAAACATATTTATAGAAGGAGTTAATAGTATTGCTTTTTCAAAAATACGCGATAAACATCAAAAGTCTTTAAATTGACTTTCAAGGTAACTTTTTACTTCGTCTACATGTCCCCAATCATGTAGCAATAAATATAATAAACAGATTTAATCCCATAAAGCTTAATAAATTACTTTTGTATATCTTATTAAATGAACAACTGTAGTAAAGGTCATTTGGGAAATTATTTGGTTTGGCCTAAACTATCTAGTTTAACTCCAAGTTTCAAAATATTTAACTCACTTCGTGCTTTATGGCGGTCTTTTACTGTGATTACATTTAGAATATGATCTTATCTTGAATACAAATCGTACAATTAAATTTCTGTCTTATCAAATTGGGGTCAAAATTATTTGAGACGGGGCTTGAAAGTAAAAAGATACCCCCAAACTCCCAAAACACTATAAACTTGTAAATGTATACATCAGGGTAGCCGACATAAAGTAATTTGATTTGTGCAGCAACAATCATATATATATGTATATAAAGGAATAACAGCTGAGGAAATTACAGGTGGCAGGCAACATTGATAAATCGGCAGTTAAAATGTAGTTTCTACTCCATTCAGGGGTTTTCTTCACAAAATTATTCAAATTTTGTATGCATTTTTTTCCATAATCCACCATAGAAAAATATCTTTGCTGAATAATGTGTTTAAAATGCCTTTATAGTGGCAAAAAGACAAAATTTCACCAAGTATTTTTGTCTGGATTCTATTTTAAGTATCTTTTTACACTTGCCACAAGACAAAATTAACTTCCTTGTAACTTTTCATTAAAATGTAAAGACTTGTTTAACTACAATAATGTTTTAATATCTATTCGAGTTGTTTAATCTTGAAAATATTGTATTTTGAAAGTCATTTCTAATGATAAGAATTTTTTTCGTTTCATATTTTTTTAAAGCAGAAGTTTTTTGGTCAATGGTCTGAGGTTTTGTTTCAGCAAACAGACTTTCTTACTTAACTAGTATTATTAGTCAAATAAAACTAGAACGTTTTATTTGATTAATAATACACTACAAATGTATTTAACAATTGCAAAATTGAATTTTAAAAGTAAACTTATATTTACGTATATTTCCTTCAGACAAATTATCTTAAAATATGTAATTCTGGTCTTGTTTTAAGATGATTATAGTTTAGAAAGAAGGAAGGTTTAGGTGAGTTACTCCAGTGTTTTGTACCTCTTTTACCCTCCATATACAGTACCTTGTTTCACTGTTTCTCCCTACATCACATTCATGATCACAGTGTAAACAACAGCAACCGTAAAAACCCACAATCAATGGGAGTTTTTCTTTCCCACACTAATAGCCGGTGTAAAACCACAGGTATATAATTATAGGTTAAACAAAAAACAGGGTTTCACATGTTTGTTAATGCAGTTCCATTAAATGCACCACCTTACATATGAAACCAGAGCAGGCCGTAAACACAGGAGGACACCTCCGCTGGCGTCCATTCTCCTGCACCTCATTTAAATGACACATACTTCCTCCCTGATATCCTTAGAAAACAGAAGCATTACAGTGATGCAATGCCTTAAAAGCGCACTTAAAAGCTTTATTTTTTTCATAAAACTACAATGTGTGTTGCAATCTGAAACACCTTATATAGCGATTCATTCTGGTTGTGCTTAATGATGCCAAAGCGATTTTGAGAGGTACACAGCACGCTGACAAAATGTCGGTCTTTACTTTTATTTATAAGTTGTAAATACACTTACATGGCTAAGCAGTGTGGGACTGTTTTTTTTACATGTTTTCTAGCAAGGTTGGGAATTAGCGAACTAACAGTAAGGTTTCTTTCAATCTATTTATTTACAAGTTGAAAACAAGGTTGGGAGTTATTAGAAAACCCTAACATGGCTAACATGGAGCAAAGTGAGACTTTGTTTTTTATGTGTTTCTAACAAGGTTGGGGGTTATAGGGCTAATAATAAAGTTTCTTTTAGCTGTATTTGTTTGTTTTTTTACCTGTTGTAAACAAGGTTGGTAGTTACGCTATTGTATGGTATTGTAACGCTGCTAACGCGGCAAATGGTTACAAGATGAATAACACTTCTAATGTGGTGAATGCTTCGTAGCCCTTCTAAAAGGGATAACGCATCTAAGGTGATTAATGGGGCGAATGCCTTCAAACACTTTTAATGCGGCTAACGCTTCTAAGGTAGATAGCACTTCTAACACACCAAATGCTTTTCTACGTTTCTAAGGTGGTTAACGCTTCTAACCCCGGGGATTGCATCTAATGAGGCTAACGCTTCTAACATGACAAATGCTTCTAGCCTGGCTAATGTTTCTAATGTGGCGGTTGCTTCTATTGGGATAGCACTTCTAATGCAACAAATTCTTCTAATGGGGCTAACATTTCTAAGGTGGATAACGCTACTAATGCAGCAAATGTTTATAACTAATGAATGCTTCTATTCTGTCTAATGCTCTTAACGTGGCTAACACTCCTAAAGTGGCTAACAGTTCTAACGCAAAACATGTTTCTAACGTGGCTAACACTTCTAAGGTGGCTAACAGTTCTAACGCAAAAAATGTTTCTAACGTGGCTAACACTTCTAAGGTGGCTAATGCTTCCAATGCAACAAACGCTTCTAATAGGGCTAACGTTTCTAAGGTGGCTAATGCTTAGAAATGCAAAAAATGCTTCCAACAGGGATAACGCTTCAAAGGTGGCTAACACTCCTAACGTTACAAATGCTTCTAATCTGGCTAATGCTTCTAAGGTGGCAAACATTTCTAATGCAACAAATGCTTATAACGAGGCTAATGCTTTTAAGGTGGCTAACACTTCTAACTTGGCTAATGAGGCTAGACAGTTCTAAGGGGGCTAACGCTTCTAATGTGGCTAATGCCTCTAACATGGCTAACACTTTTAACGTGACTAATGCTTCTAACGCAACAAATGCTTTTGAGGAGCTAACATTTCTAATGCAGCAAATGCTTCTGCCAGGCGAATGCTGTTGATGGGGCTAATGCTTCTAACTTGACAGACGCTTCTAATGTGGCCAATGCTTCATGCGCAGTCAACGCTTTTAAAGGCCTGGCACCACAGGATTGGACGGCCATGTCATGGGTAAAAAATTTGGAAAATCTGCCACACATGTTTAGATGTGTTAACTTTATGCATGTTTGTGGAATAGCAGGGGAAAGGGCCGTGCTACAGCCGTGCACGAACGTGAAATTTCAGTG